>NW_027109334.1:527120-537620 GCF_000696795.3 Halyomorpha halys
TATATATAATTAAATAACTTAAAGTTATTCTGCTTACAAAACCGAAGGTTCGATGGCAGTACCAACAATCGCTGCCAGAATACAATAGTTTAACAAAAGGAAAGAAGTTGGAAGAGACTGGACCTAAGTTTCTTTAAGTTTATCAGGCCTTTTCCGATAGGAACTACAGTTTCTATTTTTCTATTTCCCTCGTTTAATTATTTATAAAATTCATTAATTTATTTTATTGATACATTGTTTATTATTTCTGACAATGAAAACTGATTATTTATTCCAAAAACGCAAAATTAAATGTTCATTAGAGCAAGATGTTTAAAAATTCATTATTCAAGCCCTGTTAAGCTATTTTCTCTACCTATTTCCAGTGCTATAATCATGAACTATTATAATTAAAAATAATGACAATCAATTATAAAAAAATAATAAAATTGTAATTATAGAATTATAAAAAAATTGTCTAGTGCTAAAAAATAATTAAAAAAGAAAAGAATAAAAAATTAAAATAATGATAATACCAAAAATAGATAAAGAGTTTAAACAGGATCAGTCTGAGCTTCAGTTTTCGCTATGAGTTTAGATTGACTAAGTTTAACAGTTACTGGATTGGAATGGAATTTTGCAAATCTTTTTTTATATTGATATGTATGAGAGGCACCAGCTGGAATTCAGTCAGAGACCCGATCGGCAAAACATTAAAAGAAATGTATAGAGATATGTAGATACCAGAGGTGGTCTGGGGCATGCATACCTTCGGACGGATAACATCTAGACACCCTAAAAATCTCGGGAAAATGCAACTACCTCTGTCGAAGAAGGAAGCCGCCTTAATTTGAAGATGCAAGGGAGGAAAAATACCGACTTTCGCCGAAGTTCATTGGACCTTCCCACCCCCTCTAAAGAGTAAGTAAAAAAGTGGGAGCATAGAAGGACCTATGAGAATAACGGAGATCCGAAGTGGGGAGGAATTAGAAGTAGAGGGGAGAGAAGAAGTAAAATGAGCAGGAGGAGAGAGGAAAGAACACAGTTTGGGAAGAGGGGAGTCCTTGGGGAGAGTTCTTGAGGAGAGCACTTGAAGACCGTTGAAAGACAGTTGGCGAGTCCCTGAAGAGGACAGTTGGCAAGAGTCTTTGCAGGGAAGAGAGTTGGCAGACAGTTCCGCAGGAAACGGTTGAAGCAGAGGAAGGACGGTGGAGAGCGGCTGACCAGTTGTAGGCTAGAGGAGGAAGTTACATATCGCAGGGATTCAGCAGCGGCCGACGGAAGGCTTCGGCAGAGCATAGCGAATATGGACGCTCCGCCGCGACAACTTCCAAGCCGACCGACGTACCAAAACAAAAAAAATTGAATGGCAATAATAAAATTGATAACTTTTTTGATAAGTCAGTATAAATATCAAAGATCCCTGATTATGAATTGAGAAGTACCAGTTAGGCACTTCTCAATTCATAATATAATAATTAAAGTATAAGGAACCCGATCTACCATGCTCTCTCATTATATTTTTCTTTCTAATGTATATATGATTGTAAATATAAAATGTGTAACAAAGACTTTACTTTATACTTAAAAATCCCTGCATGCCACCTCATAATTATAATAGCATAGTAAATTGGTAAACACGATACCGTTGAAGAAGAACTGCAATGATTAATTATAGCATACCATGGCGGGGGGGGTCTATGGTATCAAGTGTTTGAATTAAATATATCGCATACTTTTTCAGTCCCAGAACCCCTAGTCGGGCTTATAACACCCGAAGCCCCGTAAACGGCAATATAACCATCTATCGATTCAAGTTGAAGTTCATGATGCAATAGGTTATTTCGTACAAACCTGGAAGAAGCAACTGCGATTCTCAAAATCTTGTTTTGGAATGCCTGCAATTTTTTATTTTCGTACTGGCTGCTGATTTCCACACTTTATAACCGAACATCGACAATGGCCTTAATATTCTTTTATAAATGAGAATAGTTATATGTGGTTTTAGTCTAGATTTTCTATTTACCATAGGATACAGCATCGCTAATCTTATATTGGTTTGGGTTAATTTGATGTTGTTGATTCTAAGTAAGGCAATGATAAAGATGAATTCCAAGATATCTTACTGCTTCACGGGTAGAATGCCTTTGTAAATCATTGCCTTTTAGAATCAGTTTAGGTGATTCAGCAAAGTGTTTAAGGGTAAATAGTTTTTACAAGGTATAAATTAAATTTTCCGAAAATTTTTTACCTCATTTTCCAAACTTAACTGAGGTCAATATTCCTTGAAATGTTTGGAATATTGGTCTTTCTTAATTGGGTCAATAAGAAATTTAAAGAATAATAGCCTATTTGAATTTTCGAAAATATTGGTGGCGAAAAGTGGAACGACACTCTTTTCTCTCCCTCACCTTAACGATTCCCCTGCTTAAAACCCGTTCTATGGAATATGGTCTCTACCTGGCAATGCCTTAGTTTTCAAAAGGTTTGAACAAGGATATATTCTAATATTATAATTCGGATATAAGGAGTTTATTATCTCGAAAACTAAGAATTGGTATTACCTCCAAATTCAACTTCGCACAGTACGTAGGGTCAAAGTAGCTGATAATTAAAGTAGCTGATGTCCTGTATTTTAAGACATTATTTTAATCTGTAGATTTTAAAATATGATTCAACTAAAACTTATTAATGATTTATTTATTGTGATTTACAACTATACAAAAATATACACAACAAGTAAATTTGCTGTAGGTAACATAGTGATATAATACAAACATGTGGAGAATCTACCCATTGATAGAACTCCAATAACATTTTTAAAGGAGTAGATCTCGAGGCCATTCATTAGAGATGATTAGGTAATGAAGGAGAAGCCAGGTAAGAAACAAGTGGATTTGGGTGGTTGGGAAGTTTATCATGGAAGGAATGGTATCTGGTTCTGGCCAAATCAGCAACATATGGGACATTAAAGTCCTGATGGATGACTTTGTGACAAAGTAAGGAGCATTAAGGATTTTACGAAGGATTTTGGACTGTAAGGATTGGATTTTATGGTTTAGTGGAGCCCCACAGCTCAACTCCGTATGTCAAGATACGTCTTATAATACTCATGTATGTCAGTAGTCATAAAACTTTAAAAATAAAATAATACAACAGAATAATTTACAAACAATGCGGGGAAAATTAAGTTTAACTAAAAAAAAAAAAAAATCTGCACATTCGCATCTATATACAATATTTACATTCACTCTTGGAACCTTTGAGCCATGCTTTTACCCCTTATATGGAAAAAAAAACAATATTCCAAGAGATCCAAACGCTTCTCTCCCATCCACGTGTTGTTATTGAAAGTAGAGTAAGAGCTAGACGGAAAACTCAAAATAGTAAAATATATATATATAATTGTCATCATGGCTTATATCTTTGTGGGAGTATTTCAAGCTTCTTTCTGACCACCACCAGGATCGTCAGAACCATCAAGATATGCTGAAATTATATGCTGTTTCATAAACTTGATTCTTTTTGAAATCTCAAAAAATTAAATTTTTTCCTATTCAATCCGTTATAATATGATTAATAAAGGTTAAAAAAATAAAACTTAAGATCTATTGGAAAATTACATTAAAACAAAGAAAAACGATGATATAAAAATTGTTTTTTTGAATTGACAGATATTACAATCTGCCACACTATTGTGGGCAATAGGTAATACTGATGAATGATCACATTCATACTACAATAAAATAAAATAAGAATGAAAACAAATGAAAGAAATAAAAAAAAGAAAAGAAAGTACATAAATTCTCTTTTAATGTATACACAAACAGAAGGATAAAGAAAATGAACATAATCAAACTATTTGTATGAAAAAATAAATAAATAGTAATAAAAATAATATAAAAATAAAATTCATAAATGTAGGCTACCTTTGCAGATAATAAAGCATTTGATAACAATATTAAAGCATGAGAGGAAAAGAAAATCAAGTCGTATCATAAAGAAACAACTACCTTGCTTCGATATTAAACCCGCATCATGGTCTTCAAACGACATTCATAAAAATCCATGAATATAACGTGCTATGAACTCGAACAGAGAAACACCTGAATTAAACATTTCCTCTTCTATTCAGTTTAAAGAGTCGTTTAAAAAGAACCACCTGTTGAATATTTTTTTAAACATGTACTGAGGAGATACAGAAAAAAATAACTGATACAGCCATAGTTAGTTGAGAAATGGGAGGTACTGAACATTTTCTATATTTCATACTATAAACTGAGTAACGATTACTTTTTTTTTACTTTAGACTTTAAAGAAATAAATTATAAAATCATAAAGAAATAAAAATCCGAAATAATTTTATAGCGACAAAACTCTTTATTGCTTATTGCTATAAGTTTAATTTGAAATACGGTGGAGAATATTTCTCTGAGCGTTCCAACGCAAAAAAAAAAAAAAAAAAAAATATGCGATAGCTATTGTCTAGAACAGTTATTTTTAACTACATGTATATATAGTTGACCGTGAAAATTTAAAAATAAGATGGGCAGGGTTGCGTTAAACAAAACAGAACAAATACTTTATAACTATTCTAATGTCCGACGTTTCGCCCCACTTTGCACGCCTTTATCAGGGCTGTTCAAAGCGAATGGTTATTTTAGTTTTAGTTAGATTATTTTAGTTATTTTTAACATTTTTTTCCGTACCTTAATATTTAAAAATATGGTGGCTTGTTAATAATAATATAAATAAAAACAATTTTCCACAATTCTCCACTATGAACAGCCTCTTATGAACCGTCACAACCAGTTCAAATGGCCAAATATGCCAAATTAGAACTATATGAAGTATGGTGCTAGGAATGAACTTATAAAGAATTATTAAAAAAATTAAGGAATTTTTCCTACATTGGTAGGTGAAAAGTTCAAACAATATATTTTTACTTTTGTTAGTTACTGTTGGTATCAAAATTCTTGTAGCAGGGTTTCTTGAGGTGCGAATATCGAACAACTTTGTTCCTGCCAAGAATACAACAGTTTTAATAAATATAACAATGCCGCGACGGATGATTGTGATAGGGACAACTGTGAAAGGTCTGTCTTCGATTTTCCAGTCACAAAACTGCAGTCTCTATTTCTCCATTAGTAAACTATTAAATTCTCCCATAATCCGTATACATACATTTTGCATTATTGCTAACAATGCAAAATGTGTTTAAAGCTCTTTTAAACTATTTCCATAAGAATAAGACCTTAAAGATCATTTGATTAGACGTTTATATACCGAGTTTGTTAAGAATTGTTAGAGTCATTTTTGAGAAAATCGATTCTAAAAATCCTTCCTGTCAGTCCATTTTATCGAAAATTTAATTGTAAAAATTAAATAAATTAACAGAATATACGCGAAGAACCGTAAGCCTATTTCAATGAATAGAATGGAAAGATTCTATGAAAAATTGCATTAAGCTCACATTAATCAAATACTTTCTATAAAGAAACTTGAGTGAGTAAACCTTTACCACATTCAGGCAAAAGAGGTGGCAAGATGAGAAGAAAGGGTCAAACCCGTCATCCATCGTAACATCCACACCAAGTAACCTATATCCCTACCATTATTCCATGTAAACATCGCAAAAGTCAAAATTAATCCAAATTTTTATAATTATATTGTAACCCTTTTGGTAAAACAAACACAATAAAATGTTTCATAAAGATTAAAAGAATAAAGGTTTTATTTCATTTTGTTCATTTTAATTTATTTCAAATATAGTCCACTCCAGCGATACCAGCGGATTTTCGAGTAATTTCCTCCAATAATCGAACCTGGGGAAAAACTGAATTGCACAGAATGAGAAAACCATTTTTCGTACGTCGACAAACAAAATGAAAAAATATCACATATAATTCAGCAAAGTTGGAAAAATATAAAATATTTGCTGAAAAAATTTGAGTTGCGGCCCAATGGTTCAGAAAAATAAACTATATAAATATCCTTTACTAGAAAAGGGCCAATGTATAAAATAAAATCAATACAGTAGATGATAAAGCAGGGATGACAAAGTTAATAAATTTTATGCTATTATTATTAGGAATTAAAATAGAAAAGTTAAATTCATATCATCCTATAAAAATAGCTGAAATGAAATTAGAATTCGTTGAATGTTTCAGTTTTATACTTGCCAATTTTTATTACTTTAACCGTTGCTCATCATTGTCATTACCATATTAAAATAACTCCCTCATTTTGTATGGGATTAGTATCAAAGAACCCTTAATTAGAAGACTTAATGGTTGTATATTCTGGTTCATACTCAGTGTAAATTATAAAAACTGCTATATAAAGTTCATTTTTAATAATCATATGTCCATAATTTAATACATTGCTTCAAGAAGTTAAGAGATAACAGAAAAAACTCTGTCGCAGCTTCTTACATCCCCAAGTTTTGTGTAGGTCGATCAAATTATCGTTTAAGTCGTCGCTATTTTTGTGATTTTCGAAAAAAAAAAAAATCTGAAAACCAGAGATGACGAAAATTATAAATAAAAAATTATTATTTTTCTATTGCTATAAAAGTTCATATTTTAGGTTTCTAGAGATATCAATAGCAAATATGAATTTCGCTCCTGCCCAGAACAAAAGAAACAATAGTTTAACGAAAAATATCAAACGGTCTTTTCGGATTTATCTATTTTTTCTTTTAGTTATTAACAAAATTCTATAATATTTTGCATTTAGACATTGTATATTATTGTTAAAAATACTAACTTTTTTTTCGAAATAAACCAAATTAATGATAAATTTTTAAAATTCGGCATTTAAGCCCTGTTAGTAGTCTACTTCACTGAGGATAGCATATAAATAGTGAACACTAATTAATTGATCAAAAATTCACCAGTATAATCAAAATTGTTATAGCAGTTTTGGAGAAAATGGAAAAAATGGCACTTCTGGTAGGTCGATTTTAGCAAAAGAAATTGGGGTCACATCCTAGGTATGTACCCACCTTAAATATGTAACTTCAGTTTCACAATAATGAAACTAGTAGAAAGTTTTTATTTTTTTTTTAGATAAAAAAGTATACTTTTGCGAGACTAGGTTTTTTGGAATGAGGAGACCTCAAAAAATGTACTTCAGTAAAAAACTCGAATTCGAAATTTTTCACGATCACAATACTTTTCCTATTATGTATTCCATATAAAAGTAAGCGAAAGTAAAAAAAAACAAACTTGGAAACATTCTTTCACAATATAACATGAAGAATGCCTCTTGCGTACCAACCATGTTAAAGATTAGCAAGATAAAAATACGGCTCGACTTTAGCAGTATAGCCCTAAGCTTCTATGTACTTACCGATAACGGAAAACGATTTATCATTCACGTCACCATCCTAAGCCAACCCATGCATATAATTTTTTGTCTTGTTTTTATTTTTGTGAACGGCATGTGAGACCGAAATGAAAACTTTATATCTGAGATATTTCAATAACACCTAGGAAAGAAAGAAATGACACCCTTAGTACGGCTAAATTATTTTCACTCTTAATTCTCCATAATATTAATGTAACCAATGGGTGGTTCCTTCCCAAGATTTTCAAGTGTATATGAAACATAAAACATATTTACCTATTGTATTATTTTGTACAGTTGTAAATTCCATTAAATAAATTTAAAAAAATTCTCCATGATAGTTCTTATTTTTTTTTTTTATAATCTTGCTTAGGATGAAAATGGTAAAATTTATATAAATATGATAAGAAATACAAAAAAATGATATATTATGGGTGTTTAATGCTGAGATTTTAGATTTATATTACAGTTTTATTCCCGCAGATCTTGGTTATTACGCCCTTTTTACTTTATTTAACTTCTTGGCATTTCATAGATGATTA
Organism: Halyomorpha halys; assembly: GCF_000696795.3. NCBI lineage: Eukaryota > Metazoa > Arthropoda > Insecta > Hemiptera > Pentatomidae > Halyomorpha > Halyomorpha halys. The sequence continues at coordinate 534,992 of NW_027109334.1, forward strand.
TGTTTAATTCAATTTATGGAATGTTTTCTATATGTTGAATATTTTAGAATATAGTTGGGTTTCTCTTAGAAACTTTATGATTTTATCAATGGAATCTGCTGAGTCTTTTAGAGCCCATTCTCTGAAACGAGTTTTTTTTATTATTTTTAAAGGCTTGACGAAATTATGGGCATTTTCAATTACATCGGTACTCTTTTGTGACTAAGCGAACGTGTTTTAAGTTGGAATGGCCAATTCTCTTCTCCTTCCCCTTGTGGCAATTTTCCACTTTTGGGTGCTTTTTTTTTTTAAATTTATATTTCTCGGCTTATTAGTCAGTTTAATACTTATAATCTAACTTAAAAAAAAAATTATTTGTTTTATTATGAAATTGTTTGTTATATTTGAATAACACCCTGGTATAGTCTGTCCAGGAAGCGAGGTGGCACAGTGGTAAGGCACTATGCTACAAACTCCGAAAACCCGGGTTTGAATTCGGCATTGGTAAATAATTATTTTCTGTTATACTGTAGGTGTAAGTCAAACCTGTGGGTTGTGAGCCCTCCTAGGGTCCACCAAGCCTCGTTAAGTGGGGTGCCCTTATTTGGGGAAATATCTGGCAGTTGAGCGTGGACTTCAAGGTTAAAAATCTCTTGTATAACCGTTGTTCTAAAAGCAGTGTTTTTTTTTATAAAGTACTAAAACCATAACCCCTTCACCGTTGATCAACCATGGATTTCACCGTTATCATGCACCAATGAATTTATTTTCTTTTTTGTAACATTATGTATTTATTTATTAGCATTGTGGATTTTTGTATAGCATTTATTTTTTCGTGCCTATGTAATTTTTTTTTTTTCATACCCTCCTGTAATGATGTTAGTGGGTATTTGGTACGTACACATAGGGGGTATGCTATATGTATAGCTGGGTTGAATGATACCTTGGATTGCCTTTTGGCATTATAAGGTTAGGTGAGGGGTCCAATGAAGGTTGTAACTTGGTTGGCTTACGCTAGTGGATTATTGGAGCGGGAGTGTGCCTATGTCAGACTTATTTTTTTTTTTAAGGTCTTATTGTAAACAGTTATAAACGAGTAAAAAGTTTTAAAAATTATTTATTGCCCATTGATATACTTATATATATCCGTCCAAATTTTTTTTTTCCAGCCCAAATAGAACGAATTCCCAATTAACATGCTTTGGATTAATTGTACATGTCTGTATACTGTACTATATCTCCAAATAGTCGTTACATTAATTTAACTATCAAGGTAGATTATTTGTGGTTAGTTAATTGCAGACTAACATTTAAGTATTAATACTGATTATATGAGACGGTAGAAGGGAGGATTTAGCGGATGATACCGTTTTAATTTGCTGCCCTGAGCAATGGTGGAGAAACTATTTATTTTCAGTGGAAGCATAAATCCAGGGCTGAAGTTTCTTCTTGTTCTAGGACACTTCTAATAAAGTGAGACTGCTTTATCGCTCGCTAGCTTAGCTATGGCCTCGTTTCTTTATCTTCCTTTAATCCTAGAGATAATTACTGTTGCTTAAGGACATGATTTTGTCCCTTTTCACAGAATTTTTTTTTTTTTAATTTATCTTATAAAACATTATTGAGTTACCCTAAATTTACCTCAGTAGCATTAGTAGAAAAGTCGCATGAAACTACAATTACATGTCTAGAACAGGCATGTGCACTAAAACAATCTTTCGTTAACCAACTGAAAGTACTACTTTATATAATTTATTCTATACTTTTTTAGGATGTTCTCAAAAACGATTCTAAGGTTTAGATCAAACTTAGTAAATCAATGCACAATTAAGTGGTATTTTATATCAAGCGTGTTAAATGGAAAAACTTGTGTTAAATGGAGAAATATTTCCTTCTTTTAGCATGTTAAAATGATATAACATGGTTGAGAGTCTGTTACGTCATAATGATGAATTAGAAAAAAATCTTCTACTGAAGTATCTTTAATTTTGTTAATTTCAAATAAATAATCATTTTTCACTGTTACCAATAATAAACAATGGATAAATACATAATAATCAAGAATTTTATAATAAACTAAAGGAGAAAACAATTTTTACTATACTAGCTAAGACGATCCTGAACTTAAGTAACAGCGTCCATTCTCTCCCGTATGCATTTTAATGCTTTGAAATGTACACGATTTAGTAATTATTTGTCAAACTGTTGTATTTTAAGCAGGAACAATGTTGATTTTCGTTTTTCCACAACTCAAGAAACCCATAAATACGATTTTTTTACCTATTGAATAGACATAAACATAGTAGGAGAAGGATTGGGAATTGCGAATTCGAAACAAATGATGATTAGATATCGAAATTCGGGTGGTAGGGGAAAGCTAATTAAAGCTCTTACCAGTTTTGTTTATTATTAAAGTTCTTAACCAAATTTTCATAGTTGACGGCATCTATTGAAACCTTTTTTGGACCCTTTGGGTTTTAACTCTAGATGCATTTAGTCCTGTTTTAGCTGTAGTCCCCCAATGCTCCAACTCACTCCTTAACTAAATATTATCTGTATTCACAACATACCTGGTGACAATGAGGCATTGACTGTTTTTTTTTTCTCCTGCCTTCTAATTTAATATATTAAACAAATACAATATATTGTA
>NW_027109334.1:537710-573664 GCF_000696795.3 Halyomorpha halys
TATATATTTCTACATAAATACATATATATTTATTGCCTTTTCTTTGCCACATGGCGTTATAAGAGGGAGGGCTGGGTCCGCTGAAGGCGGGAGTTACAATAGGAGTATTCATGATGTTGTGTTGTAATGTAAAGTGTTTTACCATGCTAAATGTTATAAGTATAGAATTGTGAGTAGCCCTATTTAAAGTCATGTTAAATGCATAAGAGCTCCTAGCAGATTTTCTGAGCAACTTGTTTTATAACCTTTCCTTCCAAAGCTTCATGTTATTGTTTACTTCTAAGTTTTCAATAAAGTAATTTATTACAACATGTCAAAATTGAGTGAAAAGTGGAAGTTGCTTAAAAGTTTGGCTACTGAATACCTTGTTGATCTTTTAACTTGTGAGGAAGAGAATCAAGATGAGCTAATTGACAACTGTCATTACATTATTATTATTATTATTATTGTCGGCCATTGCTTTATTTGTTATAAAAACATCCAAAACAATACTAACACAAACTACGAGAAGTAACCAAACACAACAAATAAAATGGTGACGAGCTCAGCTGGTCTGTTGCGTGACGTCATTCTCCATTTAACAGACTCTCAATCATGTTATATCGTTTTAAGATGCTAAAAGAAGGAAATATTTCTTCATTTAACATAAATTTTTTTTCCATTTAACATGTTAAACTAAAGATCATGAATACCCCTAATATTGGTCCAGAACGGGGAGGGGTCGCTCCACTGAGGGAAAAAGGGACGAGAGGGAACTCCAAGGCATTGACTGTTACTTATGCGAACGTTACAATTACATTTGAATTTCACGGGCCACTAAACTTTACAACTTATGTTCAATTTAGATATTCTCCGGGATATTACCAAACTTAATTGTAATTTAAGGGTATATCTGACATTAGTGGAGTGGACAGTATTTGAAATAAATTATGCAAGACAAATAAAGTAAAAAATAAATCTCTATTCTAGAATTAGTTTATACACAATATATGATAAGTGGTAAAGGCAAAGAGAGTTGTTCAATATTTGTTATTAGTTAAATAAATTAATTTTGATTCAGTCAAATGATTTAAATGGGGTTACATAAAGTAATAAAGGTTTTATTGTTTATTTGGTGAGCTACTGAGGTTTTCAATGGTGCATATTCTTCTTCTCTACTATTATTATTTTCTCTGTATCTCATCCTTCCTCTGTCCCTCCACTTGAGTGTGGTGAAGAACAATTCTCTCAAGGTGAATTGTTGATTTCAGCTAAAAAAACGATGTGGGTCTTAAGACAGTCCACTCTTGTCTAGAAGATGGCTACCAAAAAACCTACTGCTTCACAACTCTGCCATAATCTTGAATTTCTATTCAAATGTGGAGGGAGGGCCATGTTTCAACAACAGCTGACAAAAATTTCTTTAAAACTTATATAAATTAAAAATTCGAAACATATAACAAACTTACCTTCGATCTCATTCGTTACTTACCCAACATAACTGCATTTATCCAAGGAAGAGTGAAATTTTATTATAGCCCTAAATATTAAGAGAACTTTCTGATTGTCAAAAAAAACTGTTGACAGGTCCAAATTAATATTTGAGGACAAAAAGTCCTTTTGTTTTTAAACAAATGTAGAGTTATTTGATTAAAAAAGTGGATTTGTGAAGACTAAATAAATAAAAAATGATATTTATCTTGATAGAACAATCAGTGGTTAAGCTTAGAGGATGCCTACCTGCCCACGGCATGAATTGCGGTTTTATACCAGTAAACCCCAGGAGGGAATTTATTAGCCGTTTTATTTTCTCTGCCACTTTATGAATTTTATTTTATTGCTAAGTATCTTGTTTCTTTGGCAATTATGCATAGTTTTGAATATAGAAAATTTTGAATTAATAATATAATATCTTAAATATTAGAAAAGAAAAATAACTTTTTCAATTTCAAATTTTATTCCAATAAAGAATAATACCTCCTAAAATTAATAAACACCGAGAACTATATAATTGTCACACAGGATTAATATGTAGATACTATACACTTTTACATTAGTACTGTTGTATATTATTAACTTTTGTCGATTATAGTGTTAAGATGACTTGTAGTTAGAAGATTTTAAATTTAAATAAAATAGGTGACAAAATAAGTTGATTTTAACTAAACTATATACGACCTGGATTATTTTGAAAGTCTAGTAATAGCCTGAAAATTTTAATGTTTGATGTGGGGCTGTAAAATTATACTTTAAGATTGTTCCTGATGACAGTCAGGTTGGACAAAACGTTGAAGTTAATAATAAAGTGTGCTGAGACTTCCATTAATGTTTTACTTTTTCTAATCCACCATTCAATTATGAAACTAAACCCCTTAGTGTTTACATAGTTTTAATGTTTTAACAGAATAAAAAGTGATTATCCATTCATCACATATTATCAATCGTATTTCTTTTACCAGAAGTTAATTTTTAATTTAGTTTTCTCCATTCAATATACAATATAATTGACCACATTTTTAGTATTTCACCATATAGTTGTTTTACAATTATATTTTTATAAGTGCATACTATGCAAGTTGTGTGAAATATTGGACATATTGTTTATGTGAATGTATTGAAAAAGTGCTTTGGGCACAGTTTGTAGGTCATTATCAAACAAATGTGGTTATACAAAGGTCATCACAGCATAAAATGGTGGAAAAACTCACTTTATCGAAGCTCGTTGATTGTTAAGATCTCCGGTATTTTTATATTGCAACCTGGTCAATAAAAAAATTGTTATTCACAAAAAAAAAAATCAGTATTGAAAATACGATGGATTTTTTGGAGTTAGTCATCCTATCAGCTGAAAGGATTAAATATGAGTTAAGTAAAATAAAAAAGTAATAATTTATTGGTATGTCGACATTACCACAGTTAGATTGAACGGGAAAACTGCCCTTGAGTCCCCTCAATTAAATTTGTATTAGAACAGATCTTTTATTTATTATTTTATTCGTTATGATCCATTAACTTTTATAATTTTCTATGTTATATATAATATTTTCTAAAATATTTGGCTTTCCAACGCCATATAATTCGTCTATAGTACTACTATTATTTCCGGAGATGGGTTTTAAACCTATAAAACATATTTTTCCCCTTATGTCATTAGTTAATAATCAAATACTTTCATAGTTTATATTTATCCCTTACTACTACTACATAGAAATGTGAACTGGTTAATTATTTTTAATAAACATTATTAAAGGGACAATTATTATTTTTAATTATAATAATTGATTTTTTCTCTCCCTTCTATCAATTTTATTGTTTAATCTCCAATTAAAATCTTCAATAAGGTAATATCAATAATATTATTATATATATTAATTGATATTATGTACAAGTATATAAATATATATTGCCATTTGGCATTATAAGGGGTTGGCTAGGTCCGCTAAGGGCGAGGGGTTACAATTTTGCCCCAGGAGCCGCTGGCCGGGGGGTATAAGAACGGGGAGGGTATTATATATATTAATATATTATTATATATATTAAGATTTATAATTAATCTTTATTTAATCTCAATCAGACTTTTTCAATGAGGATAAGAAATAGCTGATATTAAAGAAAATTTAATGGTATATTGACATACTGAGTATAATCGAAGTGGTTAGCACCCCTGTCAGTAAAATCAAAATGGATATACAGGAAAAAGAGCTTTTTTACTTTTCTAATGACAAAATATACTTCTTTTTAGAAAAACTTAACCTTTTTAGATCTTAAAATATTTGTTTCATACCTAATGTAATTGCACATCTAAAGCTTAAGGGGATTCCCTCTAAATAATTTCGACTTTATAGGAATTACAATTTTTAGATACAGAGATCAATAAGTTAGTATTAGTTACTACAGAACGTCCAGCCCGATTTTATTTTAATATAGTACGGTCTCTACAATACATGTATTTCTAAAACGAAGCTAACGGAAATTACCCCCCTTTAGATAGGGAGGAGTAAAAAGGCAGTTATATCACCCCAATTTTTGATTACTTTAATGAAAATTATGTATAACCATTAAATGTATGAGTCTGCTTACTATTTGTACGGGGAATATAGAATAATAAAATGGAGGCTGTTTCAAAACGACCAACTACACTAGAAAACCTAATTGAAAATAATTTAAAGTACAGTCAATGTGCTAAAACATGAGCCCTAATAGAGCTATTTACGTTCAATGATTCCCGAGATATAGCTTTTTAAATTGCAACATTTCATAAAGAATGCACGGAAAAATCAGTTCATAAACTACTTACTTACTCAGTTCATTTTGAGAAAAACGGGAGGAATGGTAGAAATTATAAATTTTTCGTTAAACTTTGTTTTTTTCACATCATGTTGTATTTTTTCATATATATATCAGAGAAATTAGTTATGAAAAAGGTAAAGTTTATAATTTTGATTTTGAGTAATATTTCGCAATGAGGTCGTGGAATATAATTGTATACTCTTATACCTATTTTAATAAATTATAATCCAAACAAAACAGGATTTAGGATTGAATAAATCGGCACGTGCACGGGAGCGCAACCTGATTAAACAAAATGTTAAATAAATATAGATTTTGTTTATTCTCTTTTATGAAGTTTTCGCTGGTGCCATAGGATTAGGCAGCTACTCTATTGTTTAATACTTAATTTATGGTTGACATCAATTATAACATTACTGCTGTCGTACTTAGGTACAGAAATAACACTAACTCTCTGGGGTCCGAGCCTCAGGCAGTTCGCATAGACGCCAGAGGAATATATATAATAGTATGACAGCATATTATATGTATTATGTATTAAATTATTTCCTCATATATAGATAACTAACGCTGTTATAAAATAATTTTGGTAATGTTATCCACAACAATTAATGTCAAGAGATTAGATCGAAAGGCACAGGTCGGATCCTTTGTTCCTACAACCAAGCAGAACGATTTGCAATATTGAAGACTATTCAAAGCATTGTTAGGAGCCTCTAAAGGATCTATATATACATACAAGAAGATAATCGATCATTAGAATTAATAATTAATTACCTTAATCCTTTTCTACTTTCCAAAGCTCCTTCATTAGTAGTACAAACAACTTCAAGTGATGGAAAGATTGATGACAAAATAGATTTCATTTAGCATTCCTCCACTGCTATTCAATAGTATTATCAAACTTTTTTTCACTAAAATATATCGTAAAATATAAAGTGAAGACTGTTGTTAAAATTTCCTGTTACATTTTACCTTATCAAGACACATGTCGTATAATAATATGTTTAGTCTTCGATATAAACTGGATCGCTGCAATTTAATTTAAGGAAACTTGTTAGGGCTAAGATTTTTTAATTTATGTAAGTTTCAGTAAAATGTATTAAGTAATTTGCAAAGTTTTTGATTTGTGAAGAGGCCTATACAATATGCATGTTTTAAAGGATTTGTTACCTAAACGTAAGTAGCAATCGGTGAATTGTTTCTAGGTAAGTCGTGAGTAAAAATAATACATAGTAAAGGAACGGGTTTGAACCTTGGGGGACTCCCTTGTTTACAAATTGTGCGTAAAAGTCAAATATTAAATAAACTTATTTGTTAAAGTCTTTAGTACACTATTTTTTTAATGTGTAGAAAATATATTCAAATTATTATGAAAAAAATAAACTCCTCGTTGTAATAAAAAAGAAATTTCCAATACAATAATAAGAATTCCCCAAAAGAAGTTGGAATAAAAATAAAATACAAAAATATTAAAATAAGTTGCTTAGAGGAAGTATAATCTAGAAATTTGATAGAGAGCAAATTTAAGAAAAATCCCCATTTTAGCGCTTCCTTCCAATATAGACTTACCCAGAAACACCTTTGAAGGCCACGGAAAATCTCATTTTCAAACTCCTCAGGGAGTTAAACGGAATTGATAGATAGCATGTTTTTGAGGATACAGATTTTATAATTGAAGGATTGGTACCTATTTCGAGGTAATCAGGAAAATATGAAAGAAGGTCTTAATAAATTATTTTATTTCCTATTTAGCAAAAAAATCGACGATTCTTGTTAGTAAGGTTTGGTCCCTTAAGAAACAAGATGGCATAGGACTCCCTATTTTCTGATATAAGCCTGTATGGAGTAATATAGCAGTTTTTTGGAAAAAATAACAATTCTTGAGCGTTTTTTCATGTGAATGTTAAATTGGCCGAAAACGATTAACAGTTTCTTGTCATTTTGGTTTAGTAAGTAAAAATGAAGATTATAAGTTCACTGCTTATCTAAGTCTATTAATGAATCTATTAAAGATTTAGTTTAAATTATAAAACATTAATTTGTCAAATTAAAAATAATTCATATTAATTAATCTTTTATACCTCAAATATCTCCCTTATGATGAGAAATTTTATTTATTTATTTTATTATAAGATATTTTATATTTAACATTTTTATTTACTTTTCCATTAATAAACCCCTACCATTTAAAATCAATAAAAACAAAAAGATTGAACAAATAAACTACTAAAAATACTAGGTAAGTAGATTTGAGCGGCATGGATAATATTGTCATTAATACGTCACAGTTTTTACTACGCGACTTTAAATATAGTGTACAACATTTATTTATTTAACATTACAGACAATAAACAGGAAAGATGTAATTTATCATAGCATTAAATAATACATTGACTATATTGTTTACAATTTCGTAATTGCCATAAAAAATTGTTTTTACAACATTTATCATTCTCTTTTGAGCTAATATTTATTTTTCATGATCTGCTCTCCAGTTAAAATTATAGAAATGATGTCACTTACCGTTAATTTTATTTTTCATATATGGATTGATAGATCAATAGCATAAATTAAGCAATTTCAACAACTTTGAGTATAAGTATATAACGTTAAATGGAAACAGCGGGGATATCTGAAACACCTAAAAAATGGCATAAAGCAGAAAAATTCATTAAACGAAAAAAAAGTCTGAAACAACACATTTTAACTGAAATAACATTTTAGTGATGGAGTAAAAAAAAAATGTAAATGTTAAGGAAATTTAACTTTACTACGGAATAGCAGGGGGAAAATGCCTCTCTTTTTTTTTTCTTTTTAAATACATCACCACTTCCCTTTTTCTTTTTTTAGTCCCTCTCAGCTCTTATAACTCTGTCCAAAGCCCAAACAAGCATTCCTGACATTAGCTCGTGACAGTTTTCCAGCCAACTTTGTTCACAGCAGTTTATGATTTGTGAGAAGAAAAATTGCGAACAAGAGACGCGTACTAACGTACTACTATTACGTAGATGCTTATCAAAACAAATATTAACCATCGATACTTTAGATATTCACCTCAAAAACATTGGAATGATGTATGTATGTGATGGAGTTGTATTTAAGCAAGATTTGACACAAATAGCTATCAAATTGTATCCACTGAAATAATAGGAGAGTTTGTACTTTCTTTTATAGCACATGCAATATTTTTCTGGAATACCTCACTAACACACATCGGTCACGCGATTCCTTTAACCGCACACAAACAAACCCTTATCCGACACAGATTTATTCCAAATTTTTCTCAGTTTTAGTGATTTTATTCGTATTACTTTTAAAATCTACCGTTGAATTTAAAATTTAGGATACGTTTCATTAAATTTTTGTATTCTATTCGTGAAACAATCATAATAAATTACAGATTTAAATGATTGACAATAATATTTCAAAATTTGAAGATGATCAGGGGTGCGTTAAAAAAAAAAAAAAAATAGTTGTTAACTATTTTTTGTTTTCTTTTGACCGTATCCCTCACCATCTTCTTCATAATTTCAATTATAGTAAACCTTTGTGTACGTTTTCATTGATTTTTCCTTACTGTTATTACCCAAAATTATGCTTCATTTATGTATATTTGTAATTTTATTTACTGAATAAATAATTTTTTGGAATATTTTTTTTCCTTGCCCCTGGGTGCATGGGGTTGATATCATGATGAGAAAAACGGATTGAGGGAATGTTGGGATATGCTACAAGAATATCTTAATTAAAAATTGTTAGGATGTATCATTGCAAATAATGTACATAAAAGTAAATTTTATTTTCTCAAAAAAATTTTATTTATAAAAATATGCTTTGAAATTGTTAATTATGAAAAGGTTTCTAAATGTTTCAAATTATTTTTAGGTAGTAAAATTTTATGAGCATAAGTGATTCCGGCTAAAGAAATTACCTGCTAAAACTGGTTGGATGTTGTTAATAATTTTTAGATTTAAAACAGATTTTTTTTTTTTTAATTAAACAGGGAATGGGAATATTTTGAGAGTAATAAATATACGAAAAGAAATTAATGGCCTCGATTACGATCAACTTAGCTTGCTTTGATGAACATGAGAAAACAGAAAAGTTGTTTAAATCCTTCCCTAAAACCCTAATCAAAGGTAATTTTTAATAAATCTAGCTTTTTCATAACGAAATTATATATATATTTTTATTTGCCAGCTATCTATATGAAAATTGTACTCTTAAACAACATGGAATGATGAACCCAAAACAAAACCCAATAAAGCATTATTACACAGAGAAATAAAAATAACGGAATGAAAAGTTTTGATATGCGAATAGCAACCATGTAATTGCCACTTATTTTCGGTTGATAGAAATAATATAAGCGACTCGTGTGATCTGAATTTCAAATCAGAAGTGGAATGAGAATTAGAATTTACACTATTGACACTCTTTGCTTTATAAAATTGTCATCCGTTTATTTATGCCAATTTATCTGACACTGCAAAATTTTGTTTAATTAACAAAAATAATTTATAAATATAAATATTCATGATATTCAATATACTTAAATTTCATACATGAAACATCAGCAGCAATTATAAAGTAAAAAAATCATCTGTAGTTTCTAAAAAAAAAAAAAAACTAGCTATAATATAGTGTATAAATTTAACTTTGAGAAAATTAAAAAAAAAAAAAAAAAAAAAAAAGGATTCGTAGCTGAATTTCCGCTCAGATGAACTAGTTACGAATCTATCTTTGAAAAATCGGTAATTTGAAAGAAAAAATTCCTTCCTTGTAAATATGATTATAAATACTGTAAAATCTTAAAGGTTTTCTAATAAACACAATCTTACCAATTCGATGTCTATTGGCGGTGCCGGTTCGTATCCGGCTTGAGACGTTGACTTTTTTCATTAAGTGGTGGTCCCACAAAATTTTGACCCCCAACCGTGGTTAGGCAGTATAAGATTCCAACGGGAAGTCTTGGCCGAAAATAAAATACTTAGGATATATCGGGGCACAGTTTAAACTAGCTTGATAGTATTAGCTTTAGATAAAAGTAGTTTATTAGCAGTGTGAACTATTAAAGGTTCTCGAACAGTTCGAAGTAAAAATGCGTCACATATCGTTAGGACATGGAAATGTGTTTAAAGAAGTAAAGAAATGTGTCAACCCACGTTTCTGACTGTTTCTGCACACCTATACTACTGTGGTCGAAAAATTTATAATAAAAAAACAGATGAAAAGTTATTTAATTGTTTTATTAATTTTTAAAACACAAACGAAACTTAACAATCAAGTTTTGCAGCTTTTATCCGATTTGTATTGGAAGCCTTAGCTTAATTGAGAGGGGACTGCAAATACCCCTGCCCCCCAAAAAAAAACAACTTATAAATCAAAAGTTCCACAGAACAAGACAAAAGTTAAACTGAAATACAATATAATGGTATTGTTCTACCAAGAAAAGAACCTTATATACCAAAATTTAACTCATTGAATCCGATGGTAGCTGCTGGAGGTAAACAAATGTAACAGGAAACAAATTCAGTCAAACAAATTAACTGTCTATCCTATTAATCGGCCTTGTGAGAAATAGAAGACTAGAAAAGAAAAAAAAAGAAAGAATAAATATTCTAATAATTAAAAAATGAAACATACTGCATTTAAAAATGGTGAATAAAAAGAGAAAGTAACCAACTATTTATAAAAAAAAATAACTTTGCCGTCATTTTTAATTTGAACGTCATATTTCTCATAACTTTCAAATGCATATATGTACAAAAGTATGCACTGAATAAAAAAAGTATTATTATACATTGGTTTTGAATGACACCACGGATTTACTGACCAAAACCAGAACCGGTTAGTGCACCGGACCCGAGATGCCCGGTTAGAAGGGGGTTGTAGAGTATGTCCTTAGGGACAGTCCATAAGAAAGATTTTCTGGGGACCTGCGCCAAACATTGCAAATTAATTTTTTGAGGTCATTAGCCAATTTGTTGCTCATTACTGGGACAGGTTAGCACTGGCATTGTAATAACTTGGTTGGTTTTCAGTTAATAAATTTCTAAAGCAACTAGCTGAGGTATCCGGAGGGAATGCTATCCCTATCTTTCTCTGCTATTCATTCATGCGTGGTTGTGCAGTTTATGATAATGAGATGACTGCCTCCAGGTTACTGCTACTCAAACAACAGAAATCTCGCTGATAAATAGATATCCTTTTTTTTTACGAAATCAGTAATCACACTTGTCCGTTTTTTCGTTTGTTTTTTTTAATTCTGTATAAAGTCGGAGTCAGGAGTCTAATTTTTCGAGCCCCCCTTAGTGCGTTGTCACCTGATATTATCTATCAAAATGCAAGCTAAAACCTGACTTGTCCGTACCACCACGGCATATTAGTTGATTAGCTGGCCTTTGAGGGAGAAGGATCCTTCTTTTGAGAGACCTTTCACGGACACCAGGCGAAACCAATCGTATTCACTATTATGGCCTACGTCTAGCCTACCAGAACGAGTGAAGCGTCTAAAAGACGCAAGACGTGACTGAGGCAGAGAAGACGTCATACCATCTTAGTATAGGAGAACCCCAGAATTGTTGTATTATAGAATTAACCATTATCATTTTACATAATTTGGCCCGCCAGGGGTTAAAAATTGATTGCTTTAATGAAATTATAGGCATGTTAACTTGTAGACAAAATCACTCTTAATTTAACTCTTTTTTTCACATTTTTTTAAATAACACATATAACATAAGATACATAAATAATTGACCCCTTTTGTAGAGATTCAGTCAGTACGAAACTGGTAGAATATCTGCTATATTCTATTATAATATTGCATGAGGTAGTAGAGTGGCAACGAGCCTGTCTACCAACCCAAGGGTTGTGAGTTCGAGCCTGGCCATATCCGGTATTTATTCAAGTACAAAACTCACTCACAACCTCCCACCGGGCATTTGTGAGGCCCGTTAGCCAATGAGTGGTACTCACAAAAATAGGCGTGGGAGTGACGAAGACTTGGGCCTCCACGGTATGTCGCCCATATAATAATAATAATATAATATTACATCAGATATTCTACTAGTTTCGAGTAGACCCTGATGTAAACAACACTAAATAATCCCTTCCATAAGCAGTAATCAATCATTCGTGAGATCTAGAGAGCATCTAACCACGCAATAATCTAAAATTATGTTCTAAAGAAATCTAATTATATTTAACTTATTTAACTTTACTCACATGGAAACTTTTAAATGATGAATTATCAGAACCACTATAGTTACATCCCAAAGAGGTATCTTGCCCTAAGCTGAATAAAAATATATACATAAAAAAAATATTTCAGACCAGTGAGCTTCGAACTAAAAGCTCCAAGGTGAAAGTAGATGGCTTTTGACAAAAAATGGGGGAAAGGATAATGGAGACCGGCGGTGCTCATTGGCAGTGATGTTAACCGGGTCGATGGCTCGCGGGTGACAGCTCTAATGGGCCATTAGTTAAATTGGTCCAAGTATCCACTGCCCTAACAACTTCTGAAATATAAACGCTCTTCTATCATATCTCGTCCCTGATGCTATAACAGTGTAAAGAGGAGGTCACTAATGTAATTAATAACCTACTGTTCGGATGGATTTATGTGTATGTATATGAACAAATAAATCATTCAAATCAAAAGTGATTCAAGTATTTCTATCACACCTAGTTCTCATCGAAAAATAATTAATTATAAATTATTTATCTGTACTCACATTTGTTTTCATGAGTCCATATACACTTTATTTCCATGCTATTTAGAAAGATAACCATGTAAGTAACGCATTTGATTTTCGCATTTGACGATTGTTTTTTTCCAATGAAATTCAGATTCTGAATATAACATACCATTACAGTTCATAGAATTTAAAAAAGGATGCACCGAAAGACAACACTTCGTGGACAGCAAGTTCGACAGTAGTTTTAGGACAGATCAAATAATTTAAAAGACTATTATAACATAATACCTAGATCGATATATACTTCTATATTATAAGTATATATATAATACCTAGATCGATACCTAGGAGATCGCTGGAAATGAACTGGCGGACGTTGCAGCCTTCCAGGCCAGGGCGCGGCCATTCTGACACCCCAAGCAATAAGTCTTCCAATAAAAAATGAAATCTCAGCTAGTTAGCAAGCCATTTGGAATGAAAACCCGCCAAGCAAATTAAAAACTATTAAAAAAACGATTAAATCATAGACCACTTCAAACCGTTCCAATCGCAAGGAGGTAGCTATAGTAAGATTAAAAATAGGTCATAGTTATTTAACTCATGCATACCTGATCAATAAGCAACCCTCGCAAAAATATCAATACTGCAATAATACACTTACAGTCAGTCACAAATTTGAAGAAAGCCATTTCTATTCCATGAACTTAAGTAGATTGGAAATGGGACCGGGTAATGACGAAAGAAACATAGAACTGATTTTCTTAAAAATCAATAACCTTTTGATTAAGATTTAAACCCGAAAATTTGTTATACATACTAAATAATTCTAAAATAAGTAATTATTTAAAGAGTTTTAAATCTTGAAATAGAATTATAAAATGTGAAATATGGGCGTTGATGGCCTTTGGGTTATACTCACTAAAGCCCCAACGAACAACGAACATAATACATAGATTATGATGGTTACATGGTTGCAATGGTCTACCCGCAGAGACCATCGGCCACAGTGCTTTCCTCCGAGCTATATGCCATCTATTTCCTGTGAAACATGGCGCTCCATGATAATAATAAATCATTCACGAACCAATGCAAGGAAACATGGCATTGCTCGTATCGGCCCATGGTCCCTGAAACGAACAAAATAAAGAAAATACTTGATGATACTCAACCTTTGCCGTCAATCTTCGGTAATCGTCGAGAACTAACATCATAACTCGACTCAGGATTGGACATTCCACTTTAACCCATAAGCAACTCCTAGAAGGGAATCCTCCACTGAGATGTTATTGCTGTAGCTGTATCTTGATGACGGAGCATATCCTGGAACAGTTTTAGCGTTTGGATTCTTCAAGAGCCTCGTTTTGGAGAGAAATTCAAGCCGTTTGAGTTTCTCTAGAGAAAAATTAATTTTATCCACAGATATAACCACGAAATTCAGAATACGAAGCCTCTAACTTTGTCGTTGCATACGGCTCCTTTAAGACTCGGAAATAAAATACTATTCTTTTCACATCACCCTAGTTGTTTTGCTAACCCATAAGAAATATAAAAAAAATCAGTAAATCTACCTGAGTAAAAAATAAAAAACTATGAAAGAAGGTTTAATTAAAACTTTTTAGACGAAAAAAAAAGAAAGGTGCTCAGACACGCTCACCGATAAACGCCCCATTATTTATAAACACGACGAAAGATTCAAGGCATCGCTTATGTGGTACAAAGTTTTTGTATAAGCTTATTAAAAATATATAATATTCTATTTACTTGAAATAAATGAAATATCAGATTTATTTATTTTAATAAACTAATAAAAGTATTCAAATATCTTTTGTGTATACAATTAATTCCTCTTTTTTAAAACTGTATTTCGGGTACTTTCAGTACTAATTAAAGAGATTTGCAATAGAAGGGTTCAATATTTACTCAAATTTGAGTACATTTATAATAATTTAAAAAAGGCATAGAGCACTGAGTGAAGAATAATCCAATATTTTAAGCTTTTCAAATCTTTTCACCACTTCATGTTCCTTTCACAAAGTTTAAAGACTGGTCTCCGAACCAAATATTGATTAAACATTCTTGTACAACGAACTTAAAGTCTTCAATACATGACCCTCGGGCATCATTTCTCCATTGAAGACTTCTAAGGTACCCGTCGTAGCTACGAAGGAATCGTGCCGAATTGCTTTTCGACAGACCCTTTTTAATTCGGTGAAACAAAATGGTCGTTAGAAGCTAGGTTGGGGCAGTTTTGCCACGTTGAATTTTGCTGAAACTTCGGAAACTACTTTTTCAGTAGTTCAACGCCAAAGAGTTTTTTCATGCCGAACAAACTGTCACAGGTCAGTTTCACATGGGCGTCGGCGTTTGAAGATTTAGCTAAGTTCAACGGGACAACACTTCTAAGCCTCTCTATAGGCCTGACATAGCTCCCAGCAACATCTTTCTATTTCTCCGAATGAGAGAGACCTGAATGAGAGTTTGTGGACAATGGAAAAACGCTGGAAGCGAGGAGTTGATGTCCAAGAGTCATATATTGAAGACATTAAGTTCGCTGTTCAAAAATATTTAATATATTTTTGGCCCTTAGACCAGTCTTGAAACTTTATTTATCTCATTTTTTTAAATAAGACATATATTGTTTTTCAGCATCTAATTTTTTAAAAATTAAGACCATAAAAATTTTTTATATTTATTTTTATATATTTTTGAAAAAAAAATTTAGGTATTTTTCTTTGCTTAGATTTGTCTAGACTTCTGGTGGGTCAAAAAGATACTAAGATATTGTATATGGAAATAAAATGAAAATCTAATCTTTCTGAGAAATTAGTACCAACAAAAAATCCACACCTTCTTTAATATAAATGTATGACAATTAACTTTACCAGTGTTAAATTACGTTACGAGAAAATTGAAGTTGGAAATTTAAATCCTATTGGCATTTAAATTTATTCTATTATTTCTCAATGAGAAAGATGTAAATGTTTCATTCATTGAGTTAATTGATTCAAAGCAAATAGATATTCTTTGAACAACGAAAAGACTGGGAAGAAAATATTAAAGCTAACGGAAGTTATTTTGAATAAAACTAATAGTGTTAAAGTGTTTAGTTTTTTAAACATCTCACATTCTTGGAACTGATATTGTATATGATCCGATAAGACATCTGCGTCACATACTGTGGTGCTAGCAAGTAACAAAATTAATTTTTAAACAAAATATGTATTACAGAAACCAAAATGAATATGAAGAGGTGAGCATAAAACCAATATTCAAAATTTATAACAATAAAACAGAAATTAAATATAATATAGAGGTTGCTCCATTGACGATTTGGTACATTTAACATTCACCAGCTAATATACATTCGCAGGCATTTACTACCCCACCCTTCCCCTGTCAGCATATACGTGATCAGATGTCAGGGGGTTGACACGTGACTGCAAAGCGTGATCTGCATCTCTCTGTTGTTGCTTTGTCACAATGGCCGACGACCGATAATCGTTCAGTACAGGAACATACGTCAGAGAAATAGAATTATAAATATATTATCATATAATTGGAAATAATAAATAAATTAAATGATAAATATATCATCATATAATTAAAACTAATAAATTAACTATATAGAAATAGGTTAGAATCGTCGGAATGTATTACAACATAATTATTTAAAAAATATATACGAGTTTAGTTTGTGGAGGAAATATCACAGATTTCTTTCAACTTCATACCAAATACGACAGCATTAACTTCTAAACATAAACTATTCATTCAAAGAAATAAAAGTTCAATGCCTATAAACTTTTTTTCTTTGAATTGGAATAATAACTAATTAATATCAATGTCATTGTATAAAATTTCAAAAATAGACCTTATAAATCTTTTTATTCCACGTTTATTCCAAGTTTTGTTGTGAATAGTCCTTCCTACAATTTACAATTACACATATTATTCCTCTATCTTCAGGATGACCCACCTCCTTAGTAATAGTTACATAGTCATACACCCATATTAAAAACTTCGTCATAAACTGATTTTTTTATATTTCATTTCCATCATCTGGACTCATGTCCATCCCTAATTTACATGGAATAATAACTAAAACTATATTATACCCAGAAACATCTAGTACGAACTCTATCTCTAAATAGTTAAATAAAAACGCCAACACTCCAATGGAGAAGATAATTAAAAATAAAACTTGGAAAACAATGCATCAACAGAACTTCAATTAAAACATCCTCACTTTATGTAGCATGTAACATCAATGAATTATTTACAATCTCCCATTAAGTGATTAAAAACAATTACGTTGGCACGAAAACATGAACTGAAGTGACACAATCAGATGTTGTTCATGATAAATAAGAATGTATAAACGAGTGTTTTGTTACTCACAAATATCCTAATACACAATCGATAAGTATATTACTAATCTATTTAAGTTTTAACAATCTTTCACATACGTAATTATATAAAACGAATAAGCCAACATACGATTTACTGATAAATTATTACGTGTTCTTTGCACATGTCCAATATTATTAGTTATACTCTTTCTTCATTATACTATTCGGCGCTACAGCCTTTGAAGGGCATGGGCCACATCACTGATTGCTTGCAAGGTTATTCTATCGGTAGCAATCAGCTTCAAAACCCAAGTTTGCACAGGTCCGCCTCAACATCGTCCAGCCATCTCATTCTGGGACGTCCATGCTTTCGGGTACCACCTGACTTTTCAAGAAGCAGCTTTCTTGGCAGAAGATCCTTCTTCATACGCCAACTCAATTCAGCCATCCCTTTTTTATCACACTTACTATGTTAGCTGACCATATAATGCTCTTAAATCTTCGTTTTTTCTAATTTTCCATTCCGCATATTTTTCGAAGTATCTTTCTTTCCTAGGTGCACAGGTGCACAGGGGTTTCTCCATCTCCTCGGTCAGGACCCGTGTCTCACTGCCATAGGTGAATTCTTTTACTTTACATCATACTTGTTGTAAATAGATTTTGGTACTTTTTTACTTTATATCCGTATCAAGTAAGTTAATTTTTCTCATTAAAATCCTTAATGTACCTGATAATAATATAAAAAATATTGCTAGTTTTGTGCGTGTTCGTGTGAAACGATAAAGATATATATGTAACGATAATTACGTTCTTTATTCTTCAATAGAACAATATTTACACTTCATATATTACAAAACATTTATAATTTTTGATTATTAATTTTAATCATGCCACCACACTAGAATTACAAGAAAACGTTCTTATACCACTTAATGCAGGACTTCCACAATAATAAAATTTATAATTTTATAATAATATAATTCATTGAAGAAAAAACAATATTTGGTTTATTACTTTCATTTACTTATGTATGAAATAAATAGTAAGAGGATGACACTACAACATGAGGAGGACACTGCAATCGTGTAAAATTTCTAATTCTAGATTTTGATGGAATTGTATGTTTTTGGGCCCTCCCATGGACGTATGGGGCTCCAAAAAACCTCGTCTCACAAAATATTCTGTAAGTCTGTGAGTGAACAGCTCCAAAACGAAAAAGTCGTACAAAACTGAAATTATTTTAGGCGGATATATGCTTGGGACATGATAGTAACTTCTTCGATAAAATCGACAGTCAATAAATGCCACCTTACAGAATCGATTTTTGACATTTTTAAAAAAAATTGGTCTGAACGATTATGATTAAACTGGGCGTGACGATGTACAATTAAATGGTCTTTAATATAAGCTAGATCTTATATTCATTGAATAGTCTGGCAGGGCTTAAATTAAGTAACATAAATTATTCAAAAGTACTTTCATTTTTTATTATTAAAAAAAATAATAACAGTTCTCATTGTTAGCGATAATAAATAAAAAAACATTCAATATAATATATATAAGGAAAAATAGAAATATCCGATCTTTCCCGATTGCGTTATAGGTTTGTTATCTTTTCCAAAACTGTTGGATTCTTGGTGGAAATAAAATTTATATTCGTAATTCTCACCTCGAAAAATCCTAAAATACGAATTTTCATAACAACAGAAATTAGATTTTTTTTTTTTTTTTCGAAAATCATAAAAATAAATGTAACTTCAACACTAACTAGCCCATTAATCCACAAAAAATTTAGGGACTAATATGGTAAGTGTAAGTTGTGTAATCCGCATAATTTTTTTTAATGGATTGTTACACCCGCATAAAACATTTATAATTATTTTTTGTTAAAACACTGATACTTTGTGGAGACTAAATTCACATCACATTATTTTTTACATTACTCAATATCAGGCAATTTCATCTGACGCACCATGAACGCTTAGATTACAAAAAACTGAAAACAATTTTTTCAGTTATATTTAAAATTAAATATATAAGAATAATATCACTTAAGCATCAGAAACACCTAATGAACCTTGAACTCTATTAAAGGATATTGAATTGACGACGGTATCAGCTGAAGGCAAACACGAAACTTAATATCTGCTCTTTATACCTCACCTTCATTTATTAGAAAAAAGTAAAATTGTAGCTGGAGGGAGGGGGAATTCCCGCCAAGAGTGACAGCTAATTTTGGGGCCAATATCAGGACGTCGGCCAGAACAATATCCCACCCTTTATTCCTTATTCCAAGGGAGCAGGAAAGGTGTCAATCATTGCAGGATTTACTGCTCAGCAACGCTCGCAAAAGGACTCCTGGTTAAGTCTTGGGTGTGAACATTGTTATAGAAGCTCCTTCAACGGGGATCTTCATATTTATATTAATGCAGGCAATAAGTTATAATTATATTAATAAAGGTAATTATTATTAACAAAATGTACCTGGTATACAAACCACACTACTTAAGATTAGTATTATTAGTTCAGATATTATTAGTTTTAAAATCAAGACATTTTAGCACGTAATTCAAGATTTTGATTAATATTGCTATTTCAAATTATCATATTTTCTTACCACTTTATTTTCAATCTTCGTTATAGAAAAAAATATATTATAAGAAATAAAATAAGAAAAATAAAAACTAATATGAATAATAATAATATATATAAACTAAAGTAAAGAATTAAAAACAAGATAAATCGCCTTGAATATATTAATAATCAGAGCCAACACTAAATAATGTCTTAATTATAAATTTCTCTGAAATTATACATTTTTTTAAGTATAAAAATAAAAGGTATTGGAACAATTTCATAAATAAGGTTTTATTAATTTTGTTTCTAGGTTACTATGTCTATATAGGCTCTTTTTGACCACTTGATCAAAGCAATAAATGGCAGAATTATATTTTCAACGTTTAAAATGTTTATAAACTGGGGTGCTTATGTCAAATGAAAGTTTTGTGAAAATTTGAATGGATGTTGTGCATAATTACAATATAATTAAATAGCTTCCGCGCGCCTTCGAATAGGTCATACGCAAGGGTACAGGATAAAAGTTCTAAATTACAATCTATCCTCGCTATTTTGGAAATTAAGGTAATCCGTGGTTGGTGCCTTAAAATAATTAAATAAAAAAAAAAGAGCTTCTCATACCTAAAATTGGAAATAAGCCCAATCTACCCTGGCTATTATGAATTATATTCGAACCTCTATCAGAAGAATGATTGACTTGCGTAGTTCCATAAAGTCATATATGAAGCTTTACGATTGGACTGGGATGTAATATTGACGATGGGTATTATTTTAGCCGACACAAGAGGAGGGATAAATTGCTTTACCGAAGCTAACGCAGGGATATTTGTTGGAGGGGTTGGCAGGGCCGAACAGTGAAAGAGAAATAGACGGGAGGGAGGCAACACTTGACGTGAATGGAATAAATATTGCAACAGAACGAACAGGTGTCTGACGTACGTCACCCCTCCAACCTCCACCCCCTTTTCACCGCTCTAAAAACTAAAAATATTAGCTAGTTCTGTCTCAAAGATTAAATTTCACCCCTTCACATCTTGACGTGTGTGTTTCCACACTTCCACTCATTTTCCACAAACTAATTTTTAAGCAGAAAAAACTCGATAAATATTACATTGATGGAATAAGAGAAATTCAAATAATACTTCATTCATACGGGAAATTAACTAAATCCACTGTAATGTGGCTTTAAGGAAAACCATATATATATTTTTTTAATGACACTTTAGTCGTGAAGGTTAATTTTTAGCCATCAGCTTGGTTCGAAACCCCACTTTTCACTAACCAAACTTCTTGAGGAGAAATATAATTAACTCAACAATAATCAGTCTCATATACACTGCACAGGTCTAACACAACTAAAAAACTGTATTCGATATTTTTACTAAATTACATGTTTTAAGGAGGGCTGATCTGAAAATTGAACTTTATTCCTTACACTTTGAATCATGTACCTAATTTAGCAAAAAATATTCTGTTCAACTGAAAAAAATTAAATATTTTTTTTGTAAAGTTATTATGATTTTTATAATAATTTAATATTTATAACATTGTCAGTGAATAATGACCCTTCCATTGTATCCCAATCCCTCCAATCCCATATCACCACCCTCGAAGAATGGTGCCAAAACTGGAGGATTAAAATAAATTCCAATAAATCCCAACAAATCACATTTACCCTTCGTCGAAAACCTTCGTCTTGACCTACAGTATCTTTTAATAACACCCTACTTATTCCTGTTGAACAGATCCGTTACGCAGGACTAAATCCAGACAAACGACTGACATGGAATCCTCATACAAGACTGAAAAGACAGGAAACTGCTCGTCGATTCCGACTATTACAACATTTACTAGACAAACGGTCCAAACTTTCAATCCTTCGTAAAATCCTTAATGTTCCTTACTTTGTCACAAATCAAATCATCCATCATGTCCCCTATGTTGCCGATTTGGCCACAACCAATCCTTCCATAATAAACTTCCCAACCTCCCAAACCAACTCGTTTCTAACTTGGCTTCTCCTTCACTACCTAATAATCCTCCTAGGCGTCTGAAGCGAAGATGGCCTCGAGATCTTCTTTAGAAATATTTTTGGAGTTCAATCAATGGGTAGTGTCTCCACATGTTTTTATCATGTCATAATATCACTTACAGCAAATTTATTTGATGTGTATATACGTATACAGTTGTAAATAACAATAAATAAATTATTAAAAAAAAATTAAAAACTACAATTATTGCCAAAAATAGAACTATGCTGTTTTAATTACAATTATAGTGATTCTATATTTGTAAAACTAAATATATTCCACTGTAAACCATGATGGGTCGATGATGCAGTAAGTTGTAGGGAACTATTCGTTACTAGACTAACGGTTGTGCAAGGGTTTGATTTGGTCAGAATCATATTTGACCGCAAAATTTTTCACAAATATAAGTACCCACTTTATGAGGCACGGTAGATTCCGTAGGGGCCACAGAGTTTACTCACGGCTACAGTAACAGAATAAATAATTATCCGTCACAGCTATATTCAATCCGGGGTCCCTGAAATTACGGTGCCTTACCACTGAACCACCCCGCTCCCATTTAATATTTATATATATTGAGGAAATACTAATTAAAATCTGAAATAAATTCAAACAAACACACTCACTCATATATAAGTACAGTTTATTATTTACTTTTAATATACGATAAAGAGGCGTTTGGTGTGCATTATTAGTATTTCGTCTAGCCGATCAGTTTGGTGGTAATTAATTTACGTGATGTGTATATATGCATACAGTTGTAAATATCAATAAATAAATTATTTAAAAAAAATATCTATAACCAGTGTTATTTATAATTTACATACATTTAAACATGGATCCAAAATTCGCTTTATCTTAGTAAATACTGGTCCGAATTGGATGATTTTTTCTCGTTTTAGATAAATTAACTATTAATCTAATAAATATTAACGATAATAAATAAATATATACGATTAAAATAACACACAAAAAAAAAATTCAAGACGTTACTGTTTGAAAAGAGAACAATTTTCAGTTATATAAAACAAGTGCGAGTTCCCCCTCTTTGAGAGTAACCTCCTCGTCTAAGCCCCGCCCACAAGTTAACTTTTTTCCTATACGCGAAATATAAACTTTAATAAAAGTGTATTACCTTATATAATTATTTTACGACTTTAGTTTTTAAAAACGGTCTAAATTGCCAATCCATTACAAAAGACTGATCTACATGACTATTATAAGGCCTATCTGGACATACGGAGTTGAGCTTTGGGCTCCATTAAACCACCAAATTCCTCCAGAATCCAATCCTTACAATCATCCATCAGGACCTCAATATTCCATATGTTGCCGATTTGGCCAGAACTAGATACCGTTCCTTCCATGATAAACTTCTCAACCACCCAAATCCACTTGTTTCTAACCTGGCTTCTCCTTCATTACCTAATAATCCTCCTAGGCGTCTGAAAAGAAGATGGCCTCGAGATCTTCTTCTCTAGAAATGTTATTGGAGTTCTATCAGTGGGTAGATTCTCCACATGTTTTTATCATGTTACTATCTCACCTACAGCAAATTTACTTGTTGTATATATGTGTATATAGTTGTAAATATCAATAAATAAATTATTAAAAAAAAAAAAAAAAAGTTTTTAAAAATAATATACAGCACTATGAAAGAACACCTTATCTCTTAGCAGTTTATTATAAGACTAAATTATTTATTTTAAATCGCTGATACGGATGTTAACAGAAAACATAATGTATACACATTATTATTATTATAATTAAATGGGCAACAGACCATGGAGGTCCAAGACCTCACCCGATGTATTAGAAAATACATCGCGCGTTTCTTGACGTGGATTTTTCGTAGGGTGGGTTCGTCCCTTGGTCACTCCCACGCCTATTTTTTGTGAGTGCCACCCATTGGCTAACGGGCCTCACAAATGTCCGGGGGGAGGTTGTAAGTGAATTTTGCACTATTTTATGCTTGAAAAAAGCCCGGGTGGGACCGGGATTCGATCTGACAACCTGTGGGTTGGTAGACTGGCGCGTTACCACGCTCTTGTATGTATTCACATAATACCTAATACAATCTACACGCTCTCAACTGAATTACACCGAAATGGTAACAAGTAGAAATTCTAAAGAAAATATATACGAATCTAATTAAACATAACGACTACACAACTATTACACGATAATAAGACACTTCGGATGTTTAAAAAAAATAACAAATTTTCTAAAATTCTTAGACACTTTTATTAGGAAAAAGAGGAATCCGGATAGAGTGAGACAAAATATTTGGTTTTCGAGCGGAAAAAGTGAGGCAAAGCATATGATTTTCAATCTTGAAAATCTGAAAGCTACTGGAAAAATGACTAACAAATCATATATCTATTTCGGTGAATGAAGTAAATCCATTAACACATTTTTAAAACTTTATAAACATATAAACTTCAATTTAATTGTTGTTTACAATCCTGAAATTAATACTTTTAAAATATAAAATTCAATGAACAATATCAATCAATTAAAATTTCTTATATTACAGTAATATAAATTACAAATGCAAGATTATTACTTACGATCTGCAAAATAAATTCTTTTAACCCACCTGAAAAAGAAAATAATATATAATTAGATTTAAATTTGTATACAACTAAGGTTTTTTATTAGTAATGATGTCATAGTCTCAATCAGAATAATAACTGTAACAAAAAATGACCAATAGGCACACAAACATACTAGCCCCCGCCCCACTATTACCACTACCAGTACCAGCAGAATAAGTATAACAGCTACAATTAATAAAGAAAATTGAGTTTTTTACACAGGATGCATAAAGAAGATTATAGGGGTAATATAAATGAAACAGGCTGGAGTTCAGTACCATTCCATATATGCCGAAAATTCGGTCCAATTAGCTGGGCTTCATCAGGAATTCAGAAATGTGAAACAAATCTCATATCATATATTAAAAGTAACTATAAAGTATAAAAAGTAAAAATAGAGTAAAGACAATTAATGAAGTTCATGTGATATGAAATCACAACAATATAAAAAATAGAGATAAAAATAGTAACGCATACATGTAATGGAATATTACACAAAAC
Organism: Halyomorpha halys; assembly: GCF_000696795.3. Classification (NCBI taxonomy): domain Eukaryota; kingdom Metazoa; phylum Arthropoda; class Insecta; order Hemiptera; family Pentatomidae; genus Halyomorpha; species Halyomorpha halys. The sequence continues at coordinate 561,740 of NW_027109334.1, forward strand.
AAAATAAACATTTTTTTTTTTTAATGTTGAATAAATTGCAAAGGAGAGAAACGAAAAACACTTTCCAAGCATTAAAAAATATATACCTAAATGAATTTTTAATACACACCCTCAGAGGAAATTTTCCACATACCTCCCACCTTTGTTCTACAAACGAGAGGTCATTTGTGATTGAAGTCAACAACAGAGGGAGAGGCAGGTATAAAAGGGGGAAAAAAAAGAAGAAAATTTTTATTCTCATAAAAACTGAGTATACGAAATCATTTTAACGAAATGAACACTTGACTAATCGTTTAATTTTTTAGCTAAGTTAAAACATATCTTGGTTAATTTAACTGTTAATTCATTATTTAAACCTGACTGTTACTTTGACTAATTTTATTTCGAAAAAGGCATAAAAAGTAATGAATAAATCACTTCATATTATATTCATTCTTTATAATATTTTATTTCCACAGAGGAATTAACATTCTGCTTGAAATGTTTCAAAAACAAAATGTTTTAAAAGTGGTAGTAATTCCAATTAAAAGTGGCTGAAAGAGGCAGGGACTCTTGGAAATCAATCGAGAGAAGGTCCTGGATTTGAAGAGGATTTAATTCCTTCTAATGAAGCTTGACAGCCGGTGTGATTACGGAACCGGGTCCTTTGAGGACTCGGGGGCGACGCAGGAGCAGCCCCAAGAGCGCGCTAGTCTCTCGAAGAAAATCTCATTAGAGGCTCAACAAGCGATATTTGCCACTCTTGTTCGAGCTCCTATACCCTACGCTGTAATCAGTTTGACAAATGGATCCGCCCGGCTTAATATTTGGAGTCCTCGTTCAATAGAATTAGAGCTGAGGTAAATTATTAATTTGGAAAGGGCTTAATAAACAGCATACTCTATTTATTTTTTTAATTCAAGATGATACCTCACAGCAATCTCTGAAGGATGTCTAAGCGATCAAGAAGTAGAAACTAAAGAACATCTATTTAACTGAGCTACGAACTGCTTAAAGAAAGGATTAACTGATGTAAGAAGCAGAGTTCGGAAACAGTGCTAACAATAAAAAAACCCAACTGTCCCTTAATTACACATTAGCATGCTACATTTCAGCATTACATGCCTTCGTTTTCAAAGCTGATGTTTGATTTAAATAACAAAATATTTTGAGACATATCATGATAATCTAAAGCACCTAGAGTGTAACCGAGTTAAAAAGTTCTCTCCGGCCATATGTTTCAAATAAATAATAGCTGCGATTTATTTTTAATTTATTTCATGAAATCACATATTAATCTAAAGAGGTACTATTGTTCTAAAAGCAGAAATTTATTCTAGTAGGGCTCGCTATTATTAATAAATCCCATTGGAGCGTATACGAGTTGGATACTCCAGGTGTAGTGAGAACTCTTAATGGTAAAAGCTAGAAAACTTTTTTTTTCCATCTATTTTATTATTCACGAGGAGAAGATGGTTGGGGGTGCGGTCAAAGAGAAACACCAATAAGTTGGATTAACCTATTTTATAGGTTTGTGAAAAATAAAATAAGTTCAACCATCTTCTCCTCGTACGTCATCCACGGTCAACTATCTCTCATAATTATTTTATTATTTATTTATTTCCACCTTCCCCTGCCTTACAATCAATACAGGTGTGCAGTAGCAATTCGATGTTACATATCCATCATCAAACTACTGCTAATGAATCAATTTACAATTTTAATGATTTATGAACAGTTTTCTTAAGCTTTAGTCTTCTGCGCGTCTTCCGTCCGCAGGCAGAGGCTGGTCTTCTTCTTTGACGAATATTGAAGTGGCTTAGTCCAATAATTGTTTTCCACCAGTATATAGTTCTTTGTAATACGGGTAGTTTTCTTCGCCTACTAGCTAAGGGAAGTCGTTCTCTGTGAGGGAATTGAGTCCGGTTTCTCCCAGCAATCTGGCCCGTAATGCATCAAAGGCGATACAGTCTATGATGATGTGCTCGGCAGTCTCTGGAACACCACAACGAGGGCATAGGGGGACGATATTTATTCCGTGGCCATGAAGCTTGGCTCGAAGTCCCTCATGCCCCGTGAGAAATTGAGAGAGCCAGTAGTCTGGGAGGACCCACTTTGCTTCCATTGGTGACCGAACGGTGGGGAAATATGTCCTTAAGATAGTAGTTTTTGGGCTTGTCATCCAACGCCGGTTTCATTCTTCGGTAGTGTCCACCCAGAGAATGGCTTTCCATTTTCTTGGGCTCTCGTCAACCCTCACCTGAAGATTTGCCGGCAGACCTGCCGAGCCATCTTTCTTGAATTTAAACATCATCATTTCTTCCTCCAGAAGAAGGTAGAGAGGTACCGCTTCGGCTAAAACTTGCATTGCCTCATGTGAGACTCTCCTCAGCAGGCATACCATGCTTGGTGACTAAGCAAATCTATCCGTTGGATTGTCGCCAATTTTCTCTTCTGCCGTTGCAAGAGATTACGGTTCCAGGCGGGGAAGGCATACCTCAGAATACCCACGACCATTTTGTCCATCTATTTGATTTTTGTCATTGATGCTATGCGTTTTTGTTCCTGCAAGGTTCCTCATTTCTTCCCTCTGCCCCTTCCAATTCTTCAAAAACCTCCTACTCACCCCTATGGGTGAAAAGAGATTTGAATGAGTGGAGCTTAACGTCCTGTCTACCTCTCTTTTTTCTGATAATAGAATTTCTGATTTAGAAATAAACGGAATTAAACTTAAAGATTCTGGTCGATATTTCCAAATCCATTTCACCTGATCTCCTGATGGACGGTATGTGTGGTATGTCACCACCTCCATTACCCCTTTATTAGAAAGCAAGATGCCCTCATTAGTTCAATCGATTTTAAAGACATCCTCCTATTTTTTCAAATTAATATTAATTCCCTTTATCCATAATTCCTCATCCCGCTCTGGAGATGTCATTTGTCAAGTATTTGGCAATAAGCAAAATGTCTTCTGCAAAGAAGTGCATTTCATTCGTATAATGCTACTTTTGCAGATCGAGGCGATCTTTCCCATGTTCACAATAAAGATAAGGGGTCAATAGAGGCACCTACGATGAGGCGCTTTACTCTCTAGTGAAGGGCAAAGAATCTTAGTTCCTGGCCATTAAGGTGCACAACACCATTCAGCTTCTGGTAGGATAGTATCGTAGCCTTTAGAAGCCTAAAAGAAATGTTCCTATGATCAAGGTCCCAGGACTTCTAATCACATTTCTCATGGTGAATATCCTATCCTGAGTTTGCCTGTTGCACCTAAAACACGTTGTACTTGCTGCATGTCATTCTCTTCAAACGGTTTTAACCATCTTTATAGAATGAAGATATTTACTATCTAAAGCTCAGAATACAGTATAAATATAAGTATAAATCGGGAGACCTAGATAGGTGGAAGAATCACTTTGGCTTCTTTTCCTGTGGATAGGAATTATAAAATTGCACTTTATTCCTGCCTAATTCTGTCGTCTCAAACTCTCCAAAACATGTTTTGTAGGGTTTTTACTAATTCTAGTCCTTCTTACTTAAAAAATAGAAAGAAAAACGTTATATATTACAAAAAAATCATAGTAGTAAAAGAAATAACAAGTAAAAAGAAAAAAATAATAAGAAGAAATGTCCATACCACTGCTGTCTATTAAGGAATTAGGACAGTAGTTTTCAACCAGTGTTCCGCGAAGTAAATTATTAAAACAATTAATGTTTCAGTAATCAGAATAGTTGATAAGTGTACATGTGTGCTCAATCTATTGTACATTTATTGTTGTAATTTACAAGTTATTTAAGAATGAACTTATTAGACATTTACCAGTTTCTCAAAATGTCTGCCGGTTAATGGAGATGTCATGTAACAATAAAGCAACTTATATGATTTCGCCATAAATCACCTAAAATGATCATCCCTTAATTTATGATTTTTCGAAGGAATCTCTTCTTTTTTATTCAAGAAAATACTTAATATCCTCACTGAATGAGGGCAAAAAATCTAAAGGTTATATTATTAGTATAAACACAATCGCTTCAATGTCAACTTAACATCTTTTTGATGTAAATTATATAAAAAAAAAAAAAAAAAAAAGGAATGGTTTCTATATAACAATAAACAGCGGCTTGACATTCTTATAAAATGACAATGATAAAATATAAATAAAGCAGGAAGTAATCTTGTTTAAGCCGGTAGAAAATGAATAAATATAAGGATTTCAGAACCAGATAAGACCAGCTGTTATGAGAGTTGGTTAGAACTCTTTCATTTGTAAATTCAAGTGGAATAAATTCGGAAGAGGGCGGGTCGGAGATCTGGCGCTTATCGTTAGGATGAAAGGGTGGGGGAGAGTAGTATTTGTACAAAGGGCCCCTTGCGTTTTCTCGGGAATTATATTGTGAAAGCTGGAGCGGATACTTCAAACTAATTCGAGAAGGAAGCCGACAATATAATAAGGGATAGGCGCAATTTAGGTCCTTCTTCCTTTTGTCTTGGCTTAAACGTTCGCTTTGCTCGACCTTCCTTATTGTCTCCCCTTTGGACCGCGCAGTCTTACCGTTCTTTATAGCGTCTTAATACTACCAGTTGGATAAACGACAAACAATAAACCCTGCTGCAATATTGCAATAATTCAATGCTGAAAACTCACCCTCACTAGATTAAATCATAATTAAGGGAGCTTAATTCAAAGCTTGTATTACTTTAAGTTGTAAATATTTTCAAGTTATGCTTTTTGATAATCAGTTCAAACAAGAAAAGCAGGTAATTTTTTATTTTTAACTTAAATATCAGTTAATAAGTGCAGTATTTCATTTATAGGAAGATAATTCGGGTAGCAGTCATGAAACTGACATTGTAAAATATATTTTATGCATTACTCACAACTTATAATTTTGAATACAATTCTCGTTTATCACTGCAAAGTGGAGTGAAACTTTGGTTACTGTAAAATAATTTTTCTTCTATTTTTTGTGACTTAATAATTGTGACTAATACTAATAATATACATATATGTAAAATACTATATTTGGAGGTATAAAATAAAAAACGAAGCAGTGTGATAGAACAAGAATTACAGGTTACCAGAATATCCAGGAAAAGAACATATCCATGGCGAAAAGAAAACAAATATTTAAAAACACAATAGGGCACCATTAGTAAACTTTATGGAACTTAATCCTAAAATTTCATTAAAGGATGTACAGAATAGTGTCTTATACGGTGGTTGAGGTCGCAGCAGGAGAAATATCAATAACAGCTTGTTAGAAAATAACTTCAACAAGATAAAGTGTGAAGATATTCGGAACATTAAGAGTCTATTGAAAAACTTCAACGGCATGAATGTTGAAGAAACATATAGTCAAGATTTTCCCACAAGAGGATGCACAAGAAGAATAGAATCGGCGGTTGGTGAAAATACAGAGAAAGTAGTCCCTTGATGTCATAATGCGACTAGAACTAACTGCCGAGCTCTATTATATCACGAAGAATGGGAACTTTCTGAACAAGATAAGGAAATAGGCCATATTTCCCTGTTTTGTAGGGTACTAGTGATTGCCGAGCATGTTGCCTAGTTGTCTTGCTAGTGCCACAACTGAATGAGATTGGGCTTCAGAACAAGTGCTCTCACTCAGCTAACGATCAAAGAGAACTACTCATACAGGGTCTTTGTATATGGGCGGAAGAAGTGGTCCAATCCACTTCAGTACGGCCAGTGGAGCAGCTGTTCCAGAGAGACTCCGGGCAGAAGAAAGAGAGATGAAAAAGGAGATCAAACTGAAGAATAAAAAGAGCAAGTTATGTGTACAGCTCAAGATGAATTGTAACTTGTAAACCGTTTTATTCACTAAATTAGTATAATTCAAATATCATTACTTAATTATCGAGTAATTATTATGGTACTCTTTGTAATTTTTAAAGTACGTAAAATTTATAGATCTGTTTTTAATTCATTAATTCCATACCTGCACTTGTTGCGGTTAACTAGCCATAATAAATGTTAAAAAAAAAAAGATAATGTTTTAATGATAAAAAAATCATTATACAAACCTATTCATTCCCCACTCTCATGTGGAGTGGGTGTATAATCCGATAAGAGTATAACGTATACGTAATACACACGTTTTAACAAGATTACAAGTTATAGCAACCATAAGAATATTTAAATTTGCAGCCAACAACCTCAACCTAGGTAAATGGCTGTACCAGTCCCACTCCTTTTTTTTCTACCTCGACGAGGCGGTCTTCCCTTCCATCATGATATAAAGAAGTTGAATGTTTTTGATGCAAGACTGGTTATGAACAGATGCATGTTCTAAACGGTTAAAACAATTTTATATCTAAAATATATATTCAAAATAATTCGAATCTATACATCTTCTTCAGTAAACATCTCTAAAATAAAAATTATTTGAATCGGACCATTATTTTTAATTATTTTTTGTTTATTTAAATATTTACTTACTGCTATTTACAATTGTACATTATAATGCATTTAATAAACCTGATCTAAGTGAAATTGGAGTGTTACATGCGTGTAGAGAAACTACCCATTGGTAGCACTCTAATGACATTTTACATTAGCTGGTCTCGTGGCCATCTTCTATTTTTAAAGGTAAACGGTATTGTAATTTAGATTATCTTTATACAGCTATCAAACTGTATATATTTTCCTTTTTTTTTTTTCAATTGGTGTGCTATGTATCGAGATTTTAACATTCCGACAACAAGACTATGGTAAATTTCTTTATATGATTTAGCCACATCCCTAGAGGAACCTGCGTTTGTGTACCGCCTTGGTCTTGTTGTCAGAGCTTTTCACACTTCTCTTGCTATATGCCGAAGGACAGAAGCCAATTAAGCAGGTGGGAACCCTTTATAGAACTTTCCCACCCTCTCTTAGGACTAGAGGAGACGCTCTCCTAGGGGGCGTTTTGTCACCTATGGTCAATGAGGAATTAGATTCGGAAAAGGTAACGCCTCTAAGGGGAGGTGGGAGTAAAGGGGATGGACAACGAGACCAGGAAAAAAGCATTGAAGAGACAGAAGCGGTAGCAGAAGTAAGGAGGCGGGCTAGAGAAGGGGTCCTGGCTCTACAGAAATGGAACTCTACCACTAAGACGAATTCCACGATTAAGACAACAAACACGGAAATGACAACACTAAAGTTACTACACCTCACGACATGAATAATCCAAATGAGAAGCTATTTATTATAGAAGATACATTAAGTAACAATTCTTAATGTAAACAATACTTGATGGCAAACCAATTATCTGAGTCATTTAAATCATAGCAATAAATTATAAATAAACCCTTTGTTCCTTAATGTAGCTTATTTACTATTATATTATACACTACCCCCCCTTATAATATTATATAGTTAATAGTAACAACATTTTGTAAATAAAAAGGTATTTAATTGGTAACTGGTAAACACACAACAGGCCTTTGGAAAAGAATCCAATTATAATAATAGTTTTGTAGGACTCAATATAAATAAATTAAATAACTTATTTTGCATAATTGGCTTCAGCGATTATCCTGGCATCCGACAGTATATAGCAAGTGCTATGTCTTTTTAGTTTTCCACAAAAAGTTTGGATGTGATTCAGCTGATCAAATGGACTTTCTCATGTACCGTCATGAATCTCAGCGTCCGAAACGGGCAACTTTAACCCAGGTGAAACCGCGGGGCACAACTAGTCGAAATAAAATCATAGCTAAGCAACAGGTAGTCGAAACAACGCCCTCAGTGACAGTAGATTAAATCTAGCTGGTAGTTACAAATTACATTAATTAGATTAATAGTACAGATTTAATTGATAATCAATTGAATTGTTGATCCTACCCACTTCATTCACAATTAGTATTCGCAATCGGTAGTTGTGCTGCATCATCAATAAAGAGAGAGGGAGTGAGAGAGGCACGGTTGGGAAACCACGATCATCTCTTTATGCACCACCCGATGGCACAATGTCCCATATCAATTACACCATCTGATTTCTCTCCCACGGGTTAGTGATAATTTGTACAACAAAACATCAGTCAGGCCAGATTGAGGGTATAATTGATTGACAACAGGGGTAGCTTCTTGAAATAAAAAAAAAAACATTTGATTTTATCATGATATTATCATCTTAGATAATTTATATAAATATAAAAACTATTATAATAAAAAAACTGAAATCATTTATTAAGTAATAAAATTAATTTATAAACCACTTGATTAATAATTATTATTTATCTATAAACATAATTTCTAGAATATCCAACTACCCAAATGTAAACTGAAAAAAAATTAATAACGCTTAACAACTGTTGAGGAGAATACCCTTATTAAGATTTATACAAATTTATAAATTGATAACATAATATTATTAGTGGATTTTAAATAAATGTAGAACAGGGATACTATGATCTTCTCTTTATCCTTCAGCCCACGTCACAATATCTATTACAAAATGGGGTTACATCTGGATTTGAGACAATAAACGATATATACATATTTGTTTGGGGGGTCGGAGAAAGGATATTTAACCACTATCGAACTTCAACAAAAATCGTCCGGGTAACGAAAAAAAAAATCCACAATATAATATCCAAATCGTAACATGAAGCATATCTTTTTTCTCTCAAGTCCTTAACTAAACTCGAGGGAATATAAATTCTGTAGTCGATCCACAATTAACCTTTAAGGAATGACCTGTAGTCTATCCTATACTAATCTTAAATGTATGAAAATTCTGTAGTCTATCCTTTACCTACCTAAGGGAAAGGAAAAATACAAGGTGTATGGTTGACCGACTTCAGAGGATAATTCACTAGTGTATCCTCAACTAATGTTAAGGGAATGAAAGTTCTGTTGTGCTTTAATGAGACTTTTTATTATTATTATTATTTTAAGGCATCAACCACTTTGGGATCATTATTGCCTTAATTTCCGAAATTTTTATTAGACATTATTTCCTTAATACCCGAAATTTTGATTAGTTCTCATTGCCTTTACTTCCGAATTGAAATGTATAACTTTTGAAGATTATGAGACTTACACGATTATGAGACATTGTATATATTTGTAAATGCTTATTTCTTGGTTCCAGGAGGTAAGAAAAAAACAACTTTTGAAAAATGTGAACTTGTGGTAAAATTTTATGGTAAAGTTTTGTGGCATTATATCGCCAATGTCTAAATTAATTTAGATAATATGTTCCTCACAAGCGGATGCATTCAGGAATAGTTCTTTTTTCTTTAATTTCATTAGGCATTAGAAAACCTCAAAAGATTGTTTTAAATAATTTATTTATTGTTATTTACAACTGTATAAAAATATATACTAGTAAATTTTCTGTAGGTGATATAATCACATGATACAAATATGTAGAGAATCTACCCATTGATAGAACTCTAATGAAACTTCTGAAGGAGAAGATCTCGAGGCCTCTTCTTCCTGGACGCCAAGGAAGATAATTAGGTAATGAAGGAGAAGACAGATTAGAAACGTGTGGGTTTGGATGGTTGGAAAGTTTATCATGGAAGGATTGCTATCAGGGTCCGGCCAAACTGGCAAAATATAGAACATTGAAGTCCTGATGGATCACTTTATTAGTGACAAAGTAAGGAGCATTAAGGATTTTGGACGATAAGGATTGGATTAGGGAGGAATTCGATGGTTTAGTGGAGCCCCAAAGCTCAACTCCGTATGTTATAATAGATATCTAGATCAGTCTTTTATAATACATTTAAAAATAATAAAAAAATGATAAGAAAATGAATAGTGGATCATCCTTTGAAGATGTAACTACTATTCTGATTACGCAAAAAAAAGTAATTTGACGTTCGTTATTCGGCTAAAAATTTATTCGAATCATGTCAACTCTCATAATTTTCCAATACACGTGTCAAGGTTAAAAAGAGAAATCTAGGGTTTAAAATAATAAATTAAAGAACAGAGTGAGATATTGTGTTTGATGAGCACTATATTATTTTTTTATTTTATTGTTATTGGAAGATACCTTATGATTTGTAACGGGATTTATTTTATATGACTTATTTTTACATTAGATGTATATAATTTTCATTTGAAAAAGTTCATATACCTATATAAACTATCATTGCTCTTTCTTGGTTATTATATTCATTTCATTTTATTTTACTTGTTTCTTTTTTTAATTCAATACAAAACATCATTGGATGTATATAATATTTCATTTAAACGTTGTACTTACACAAACATTATTTGCTTTTTCTTTTTAATTATTTTTTTCTCGCTTTTTTCTATTTATTATTACTAGACATATTTTATAATGTTTTATTATTTTTGAAATTTTTGTATTTTAATTCTCAGGCCCTGACGCCCATTTTCAATGGCTCTTATATTATTCTAAAGGGGCTTGATACAGAATATTATTATTACCATATTTTTCAAATTATCATCATTCATATTTATTAAATGCTTCTTTCGAATATTTTTTTCTAGAAGACCATTGACTGTGAACCATATACTACCTGAAGCCATTAAACCATTATACTAAAAAAAGAAACATAAATCCAGTCCCTTCATGCTTTTAGGCAGAAGAATAGCATAAACTTTTGAGGTGATGAGAAACCTCCGAGCACTAAGCCTTTCTGCTTGAAATGTGCTCTAAAATGGAATTATAAAGTTGGAAGTTATCTATTAAATGGGGCTAAGTACAAGTACACGCTTAGCAGCTCCGGCTAAGCTCGTTAGAATAGTTTCTTACTCTCTAACAGCTAACGTTCTCGAGCCACACCTTTCGCCAACTTTGCAAGGAGGATAAAGGAGCAAATTATACGCTCCTGTATGCTATCCATTAATTATTCATTATTATTTCTTAAAAAAAGGTTATGCTTAAGGTTGTTCAATAGCTTCGGTAACACGAATAAACCTTTAGTTTTTTTATTCAACGATATGTAATATTCAAAATGTATTTAACATGTTCATAAAGGTTTTACACTAAAACGTCAAGCAGCCAATTGCATCGGGAATTACAAATTACAAAAGAGACAATAGAGGATTACATCAAAAAAAGGTTTATGAAGTTCCACTCCCAGTTACTTACAGTTAAAGGAGCAGTGACCTACAACTTGGGAAACCCAACCACAACCCGAAACTGAAGCCAAGGCTGCTGCCAGGACATTCCGTTATAAATTCTATATTTATCAGTTTTGTTATTGCTACTCTAAAATTTTAAATTATCTTAATTTGTTTTTTCTCTCTTCATCTCTTTCTTTTTTTCCATTAGAAGTCAACTATTTATTTTTTTAAATGATGTCATTTACATTTTTTTTATTAAAAATTATTGTTTTAACCTATTTATTTATCTTTTTTTTTTGTTTTATTTAGAACATTGTTTATAGTTAGGGGTGTCTTTTGTATGAGACTATACCCCCCTCCACAATCAATTGTTAAAAAATATATATATACTAAAACGTCCAACTCTGGCTAGAGTAGTTTAGTAACATTTGAGATTACCCGTACCTCTCGCTCTATTTACTATGTCATAACAAAACAAAATAAAACGCCCCGGATCCATGAGGACTTACAATTACCCAACATAAAGTTTTTCCTAAATGATCGACGTGTTCATTTATTTTGAACGTACCAAAAATAAAAAAAAATCCTCTTTCAGTCAACATACACCTTAAAAATTACTTCAAAGATGGAAAAATCTGAGTGATGATTACTTTTTTGCTAAGATATAGTGTAAGACCGATGGTGAAAATTAAATTAGATAAATCATTGAAGCTATTAAGGCCCCCTTAAAATGCAGTAATATATTTGTGTATACAGTAAATACAACTTTTGCAGGAAAATGCAATTTTTTTTTTTTATAGATTTATTTATTGATAGATATTACAATCTGCCACACAGTTGTGGGCAATAGGTAATAGTGATGAATGATCTCATACATATTAAAATAAAATAA
>NW_027109334.1:573714-613341 GCF_000696795.3 Halyomorpha halys
AATAATAATAAAATAAAAAAAAAAAAATAATAATAATAATAATAAAAAAAAACTCTTAAAATATATACAAACAAAAGAATAGACAAATGAACATAATCAAACTATATGTGAAAAATGCAATTACAAGAAGATTAGGAGCTATAAAAAAAAATACATTATTCTTGTTTTTCACCTGGATATTTAACCGCCATCGAGCTAAAATTAAAATCGCCCGATTAACAAAAAAAGTATATTTATCAAATTGAAAATACTAACCGAAAAGTAACTTAAAAGCAAGAATGAAAATACGGATGTAAAACGAATGCTTTTGCCGATATATATCAGAATATTAGATGATAATGAAAATTGTTGACTTCTTGAAGAAAATCGCTAGTTTGTGAATAATGTATCGTTAGAATAGAGACAACTGTACCTCAAGAAATAAAGATTGTATAGACCTCATTTTTGTTTTATGTTCTATTTAAATTTATTACTAAAAAAAGAAATAGGAAGATTTCTTCTATCAAACGAGTCTAATTATCAGTTGTCATTAAATAACTTCAGTTTTGGATTTAATTAGTAACAACTGAAACAGTGCGAACATTTTTCTGTTTTTAGGTTACCACGCCCGATGCGTACTAGTAAAAAAATATATAAAACCGTGAAATATTTAAAAATATACATAATAAAATCGATTTAAAATTGTTAGGAAACATGATACATCAAGTGTATAGGTATAAAAAAAGTATGTGACAATGTAGTGAGAGTGGGAAGCTCATTGGTAAGGCACTAAATTAAAAACTCCAAGGACCTGGAGTTCGAATCCGGCAGTGACAGATTATTGTTTAATTTTTCATAAAAGCCGTGAGTCAGCTCTGTAGATTTGGGAGCCCTACCCGGTTTACCCAGCCCCCATAAAGTGGGTACCCTTAATTGAATAAAAATCTGGAGGTCAAGCTTAATTCTGATTAAATCACCTGCTTGCAAAACCGTTGGTCTAGTAACAGTATTTCCTTACAAAGTACAACCCCACTAACCCTTCTTCGGTTGTAGTGGTACAGATTTCATTTTTTAATGTGGAAATAAAAAAAATCCCATTCCTAATCATCACAGAATATTTGAATTAAATAACAGTTCTCCTTTTAATTAATTATGAGATATAATTGACCGTGGATAACGTAGGAGGAGAAGATGGTTGGAGGTGCGGTCAAAATGGAACACAAATAAGTTGGTGTAACCTATCTAATTGTGCCAACGTTTCGGCTAGAGTTTCTAACCTTCATCAGGGCTAAGAACAGAACAAGATAACAACCACAAAATGTATAGAAAATAAAATATAAAAAGAATGACATAAAATGAATAATTTTACAGAATAGAATTAATAAAATGAAGTGATGAGAGAAGTGGGAAATAAAATGTATACATAGGTAATTGAAAAAGTGTGTAAAATAACATAATTAAGGAAATAAAATAAAAATGAAGTTATATAATGCAAAGGAGTATGAACAAATTAGTTATTAATAATTTAAAAATTGAAATATGGAAAGAAAAAGAAAATATATGTAACCATGATAATTGATAAAGATGCAAAATATAAGTAAAGTTAAACAAAAGTAATGAATAGAAGAAAAAAAAATTTTGTTTTTTTTAAAACAACAATAATAATATAGTGAACATAACTAATAACGAAGGTAAGGAAAATGGAGAAAAGTAGAGAAAAGAAGGGGTGGTAAAATAAAGGGGGAAAAAAAAAAATAAAACGAACCTGTTAGCTTGAAAATCAAACACCTAATGGTATACTACGCCAATAACGGCCAAACTCCGAATTAAAAAAGCCTTTACAAAAATGACTAAGTGTTAATTTTCCTTTTAATTTAAGTGCACAAGGGTAGTTTTGAATCCAAAGTGTAATAATTTAAAGATCGGTTTAAGGTCAGCAGAACGTATGGTTCCAAGGAGCTTTGCCCTCGAGAAAGGTACATCCTGTGTTGAAGTCTCGTTTCAGGGATTCCACGATTGAACTTGATCATACACCAAAAGGATGTGTATGGTCTTCAATCATACACTCAAATGCGAACATAAACATCCTATCCATATTCTATGAAAGTGATAACCTGGAGGAACAGCATCCAGCATCCAGCATCCTCTAATATCATCTAGACAGGAAGTAAAGGCCTATGGCAAGGCATTTAATATCAAGATTGCAACTGATTAATAATAATAAAAAAAATGTAAATAAATTTTAACGAAATGAAATGCTATCCATAATTTATATATAAAATAAATAGATACAAATACTTCGTTTCGGTCCAATACGCCATTGCTTTACACAATCAAACCTAACCGGAATCAATTGGATATGTAATATACTATTTTCAATAGAATATCGATTGGAGAAGATTTTGCTGAATGCAGGAAGGAACGATGCGGGCTGTAAGCGATATTAGGCCGGTAGATAAATCTTCAGTGAATGTCCTACTACGGCCCACGAGCCCATTCAATGATATGATGGATACTTAACGGAATGTGTCTCCTCTTTAACCAACGACCATATTTTTCAGCCTATATAACTCATAAAATAATCTAATGCCTCTAAGAAAATGAATTACCTTCCGTGAGAAGAGTATCTTATTAAAAAACTTTAGAAAAGAGAACAGGGAACTGGCCTCATCCCTCATTCAATGAATGAAAGAGTTCATAACAAAAATGAAAAAAAAAATTTTCTATATTTCATCCTTTTAGTTATTCGTACCAAAAAGTATGATGCAAGAGCGAAAAGAAGAAGTAGAATACTATTTTACAAATTTCCGTGAATAATAAAAAAGAGATTTATGTATCTGATAATCATTAATACTAAAAAGCTGAACTTCTGCAATTGATCTGACGCCATAAGTCCGCTTTTGGAAAGTGAACTGAAAATGTTAGGCTCCAAGACAAAATGACAGCTGGGATAGTACAAAAGTGATCATTACTACAATTTCACTGGCATAAACAGAAGCCGATCTAAAAACGCATTTCTTTAAGGTGGGAAACAAAGTTTTTACGGTTTTTCGTCTTTAATTTGTACTTTTTAAACAATTTTTAAATTTTAGTTAAGAGTTCTATCAATGAGTAGATTCTCCAAATGTTTGTAGCATATCACCTACAGCAAATTTATTTGCATATATTTTAAAACAGTTGTAAATAACAATAAATAAATTATTAAAAAAAAATTGGTTAAATTTTGTTTATATAGTTTACTAATTTACTCTGAGTCATATTTCAAAGGGGCGATATAAAAAAAAAATTATATATTTTATGAAAGTACCTTTTTACATATTAAGCTATTTGTGCGTTAAAGTGTTGTTTCTCGCCTTTCTTCGCTTTAGCGTATTTCCATATTTTGTCGCTTGTCTTTCTTTAGTTCATGACGTTATAAGTTTAATATTAGTAAAAACAAATTATTAGTAAAAAGAGAGTTGTAAATAAAAAAAAAATTAATATTGACTTCATTTCTTATCCTGTTACTTATTTACAAACTGTTAGATTAAACAATTTTCTGTCATCATCGGTATAAATTTGTTAATTAATTTCACACTCTTTCAATGTTTAATGATTTAGTCATTACTTCGAATATTCTTTAAAGGAATACGATAACTTTTTCAGTTGGATGTTAGAAGTGTTAACCGACCACATTTTCCTCACCACAGTATTGGCTGTCAAGAACTGCCTTCCTCTGGAGAAAAGTTGACAGCTCTGGTAAATGGGGGTCTTGGTTTAATTTAACTTGCCTCGGTCTAAAAGTACACTGCCGATCAGGTGTACCTAAATGATGGAAGCAGCCAGTGTGTTGACAGTTTGACTGGTTTATAACTCACTTATATTTACCAATAAAATGCATTTATGTATTTAAAAATATTATTATATGTGCTAGTTCTTAAGCCTAAATTTTAAGATAAATTAAAAGTGATGTACGAAATGGTCTATCTTGAAGACGGCCACATTATTGGAGCAAAATTCAGAATAAATGAATAGTACGGGCGACAAAGTCACATTTTTTTTCAAAATTTAGTTTCTGTTGGGTACAAATAAATTAAAAAAAGAATTATATTCCTATATGTTTAAACATAACAAATAAAATAAAGGTCCCATACCAATTAAAAATTAGGTTCGAAAAATACCAACACGGGGTATAAAAGGCTCTATCCATGAGTGTTGGAAATAACAGGTTAATGAAATTAATGAACTATGAACAGCTAATAATGAAAAATAATTAATAATAATTGTCTAATTATTTAGAAATATATGGACTGGCTCATCCCTTATCATAGCAACCAATTACCCGTAATTTTTAAAAGAGTAGATTATGTAATAGTGACAACAATTATTAACGTTATTATGTGTAAGACGACGGAGCAGTAATAAAGAAAAACAACAAGGATACAAGTTCTACACTTTTTTTCCCCAATAGAAGTTACTTGGTGATGGATCCATGAGAATTATTGTATAACTTTTATTTGCATATTTTAAGTTACTTAAATATTTTTCAGATGAGGGTATAGTCCCTATTAAAATAATAAAAGTTTTATTTACAATTATGGCTATTTCCTTTTACTGAACATCGTTTAAATTTGGTTTTATTAAAGGTTGAAAAGTAAGTATTTAGGTTTTTTCTGTTTATAAGTTGTAAACGATGTTTTATTTTGGTTGTCTAATATTATCTTTAAATAAGTTTTGCATATATTTTTTAAGATAATATTGGACAAATGAATAGAGACAGAATTCCAAGAGGCTGTACAGAAGAATAATGTTTACCCACTATAACCCAATCAATAACACAAGAGAAATCGGGTAAACAATAGAACTTAACTATACTAGATAACTACAATACGTGTGATCTTATTTACACGATTTCTCTCGTCTCGTGACTATTGAAAGGGCAACGGTGTTAAACTTCATTCAGAATACCTCATTCGAATCCGACCTGAGGGTCCCATGAAAAAAAAACACCTAACCCCCATCATAGGTTAGTTGCTTCGAATACTCCCCCACCCTCCCCTCGCAAGTCAGAAATGACCAGGAAGGGGTTCATTTAAAAAAAATCATTAAACAGTGAAAATATATGTGATTGATACCATATACAATCCAGAAACGAACTGACTACGACTATAAATGGCTTCACAACTTTTTAAATTTAATTTTAACAAACAATACTTCTTTAAGAAAATCATCCTTTTTAATATCATAAAATAACTTTGACAATAACATAATTAATTATTTGCTTTAAATAATTGGAACATATAATAATTTAAATCAAATTAGAGATTAACTGATTGAGTGAAGAACTACAAATTAAAAGAAAAAGTTGTACTTTAATCAATACTTTGAACACCTGTTAAAAAACAGGCCAGAGAACTGACGATATTTCATAACGAGGTCTTATCTGTTCCGCCAAACATCACCGTTATCAAAAGCTACTTTCTCTGATAACTTAATTTGTTCCTCCTAAAACACTCTTCAACCCATAATTGAAATAATTAAAGTTTGGCCGACGTCGTAGTAGCTTTATCTACGGCAGAATAATATTTAATTAATACCTCTCGGAATCTGGTCTGTCACGAACAAATAATTAATTAAACAGTGTTTGTTAAAAAACAAGATCTCGAATGCTGTGTTTTAATTTTTGGGACTATAACTGCGGCGGCGAGAGGCCGCTTTTTTTATTTTATTTTGAAGGACATTATTTTATTAACAGTACTTATTATCCATTGAAAGGACAATAAAACGTACTTTTATTTATAAGATATTTTAAATACAATTATAAAAAGAATAAAGCTATTCTTTTTTTTTTCTCTCGTAGATATTGATCTTTATTATTTTTTTGGTTTTATTTTCAGTTCTTAATACATAGATAGTTTGCATTATATAATTAGCTAATAAGATACTTAGTTGAAATCAAGTGCGAATAAAAAGTTGTTATGAAATATAACTTGTAACCATCCTCTGACGTCAGCAACATTGTTAAATCATAAAATTACTATGAAGTAATTCTTCTATCAATCAAAAAACCAATCTGAACTTTTAGAAATTTTTTGTTATAAAATTGTAAATACATTTAATTTTATAACAAAAAATATCTAAATGACAACCAAGGATATAATGAAGTTTGATGAATATTGAGATGAAATTAAAAATAATTTATTATTATGGGACTAGGTCTCTTTAGAACAATTATTACGTAATTTTAATTTTACAACATATATTGGCCAAAAACAGTGTGGCCACACTTGATAATAATTATGTACTAAAATTGTACATAAATAATTTTAGATACAGATAAAAAAATATAAAACTGACTAAATACATAAAAAACAAAAAAAGAAGGTAGTTACATCTGTACTATTATAATACCGGACTAGATTGGTGAAGTAAAAGGTAATTAAATGTAAGGGTTTTAAACGAGGGAAGAGTTTGTACATGACCTATGTTAAAGGGAATGAAGTTCCAGTGATATGCAGCTGGGGAAAAAATGATTTAATAAACGCAACAATTGGGTAAGGCAAGATGTCAGATAAATTGGACATGGTAGTATGGGATTGGATAGAGAATTTTAATCGCAGGTTTTCTAGAATATAGGAGGGGCGCTGAGTACTAATTAATTAATATTAGCAAACAATAGTATTCGCTATCAAATTAAAAAGCCAACTTTGTAAAACCTAAATAAGGCTAATTGTAACATTTTTTAAAAAATATATGTGCATGCCTTTGATAATTTTTTTCATTAAACCTAAATAATATTACATGATATCATATAATAATAATTTCTGGTTTTGCAGCGTCGACATTTATTTTTTTAAATTTTTATACAATGTATATGTTAATACGAAGAAATAAAATGCGTTTTTCGTTCTCGAAGTAGACACGAAAAAAATAAAATAAACATGATGGCATACACCAACGTTAAGTTATTATAAAATGATGAAAATAAATAAAAGGCAAATCAGCTATCTAACCGTTAGGTTACATAGTTTAACAATGTAAACCATCAGGTTTTGTAGGATTTTTCACATTATCCAAAGAAGACATGATGGAGAGAAAAAAAAAGAATACGTTGGCACAAATACCACCATTTTAGGGATACAATGACTGTCCGGAAAAGAAACCTGGTTTAGTATGGCACCAGGCCAAACAAGAACATGTGTTAGGAAGGAACGGACATCCCCTTCCAGATAAATTATGTTTGTATTCAACGGGAGTGTTCAATAACATTTAATTGGAAGGAGATACAGGGATTGAAACAATCACGGACATATTATATTTTTGTGCTTTTAATAAAAATCGAATTTTCCAATAAATAGATAATAATCACTACTTAATTGAGAAATAAGGATGTAAAAACGCCTATAAACGTTTTAATCGCAAGCTTGTATATATATATTAAAAAAACCAAGACATTTTTTAACCTAAAACAACATTCCCGTTTGATTAAGCAAATAAATGTATGTAATTCCATTTCTAATAAAATTACCATTAAAATATTTTAAAAAATCGGTGAAGCCTGGGGTGTGCCGCTCTCTTCAGTACGCCTCTGGTTCAATGGATGATTAGTCCCAATTTTTGTGAGCTTTTACCCCATTCCATCCATATTTTCAATTTTTATTATTTATAACTATTTCATACTTGTTTATTTTGTTTTTCTATCAAATTACTTTATATTCAATTTTAGTTCATTTTTTCGAAAAGATTTTTTTTTATTTGTTCTAAAAGTCTCCAGTTTTTTTTTTTATTTGTTCTAAATTCTCCAGTTTTTTTTTATTTGTTCACGCAATAAACAATGCTTGAGTTATTTGCTCTTCTAAATATTAGATGCTCTCAATAACAAAGTAGAGATAGTATTTTGGGCACAGCGAGCTCGGGCCCCTAAACTACTGTGAACGATGAATTAAAACGAATAAAAATAAGCTCCAAAATAGATTGAACAGTTTATCACTGGTGTTGATAGAAACTTATATGCTTAAAGAAATATTTGATAGTTAAAAAATGGGGTTGGTTGAAAATGTAATTCATGATTTTGCACTGAATAAAATCAAGAAAAATACCTCTAGTAATTTTTTTTTGTTTGTTACTTTTCAAATATTAAATAAATTAATGATCTTAATTAGCATAATGTATATAATCCATAATCATTTAAATGTTGCTTTTTCTATTCTGGATGTTAACGCCATAATATATAATTACCTTGTAAATAATTGTAAATAGTATTCGAGTTTTATTAGAACTTAATTTTGTTACATTTATTTTTATTTTTATTATTTTAATAGGATTTAGTTATTTAAAAAGAAAAATGTGTAATTATATTTGTTTGTAATAATGAGTAATAGAGGCAGATGCTAGGGGGTTGAGAATCGTCTCTAAGAGGTTGCCTTGCAACAGGCCGACCATCTTAGTTTTTTTATGGGAGTTCCGACTAATTAGTGGCCCAGTTTATTTTTTGTTTATTTTAAAGCCTTCCAACAAAAATACATAGTCGATTTGAAGTGGCTTTAACACTGGAGAACCTCCATATCTGAGTGTCCGGGGTCCCTTCTTGGTTAAAGACGTCCATAGAAGCAAGCCCAATTGTAGTCCAGCATTAATAGTAAAAAAAAAAAAAAATGGGGTTTTACTACAATTTTAATACAAAACATGCTGGAAAATTCCAAACTACTGAGATACATAATATCATCAATAATACAAAAAATTAAATAATCCAAAATTTTAGATGTCAATTGTTTTCCCTTAATAACTTTTTTACAATCAGTTTACAGCAAAATAAAAAGATCTTATAGAGGGTTACATTTTCTATAGGATTCGTACAATGTATTTGTAATTATTTCCTAATATACGTAGAGAAAATTACTGGATTGAATTTGATGAAAAATTAATTAACATGCCATCTATTTAAAAAATGATATCGGAATAACAAAACGTTCATGGAAAAAGAAATGCAAATTGGACTTATCTTGCAGAAGCAAGAGGATGAACCAATATTTTTAGAAAATTTAAGTAAGATGCTTTAAATAGAAAATGGATAAAAAAATAAAATAAAACTTAAAGATCGTTGTAGATATAAAGCAGATAAAGGGTATAAGTATGTCATGTTCAGATTTACTTACGTAATTACCCGAATATAGCAGAGCAAGGAAGTTTATTATAATATTTTAGAAAATAGAACACTGATGTATCGTATATTTCTGAAATATTGTTGATTTCACTGAAAGCAATATCGCACACACAGTAGCAACTATCGGGGATGTGCAGAGAGCCGCAAGGTAAGGGGAGGGAGTCGTCTCTACAAACTCATTATTCCTCGTTAAAGGGCCCGATATCGATTCCCTACCACCCGCGGAACCCTTCTTAAACACAAAGTTCAAACATTTGAACTGTCTTCCAGTTATAATCCCTAATAGCATTTCCATTATCTACATAATTCAATGAAAAATTTAATAACATTTCCATAATCTACCAAATTAAATGAAACGTTTTTTTCCCTCTAGAGGGAATGGACGTAAGAACGTATTAAGATAGGAGAAAGAAAAAGTTCCTATTTGAAAACAATTAAAAAGGAAACAGTCTAAGTTGACGCAATAAATACAAGAGAATCTTCGGACTTATATCCAAAGAGCAGATTAAAAGTTAAATGTCAAACCTCAGAATTATACCTATGGAAAAATTAGGACATTATTAGACATAGAAATATGGGATCATTAGACGTAATTTGTCAATTAAGAAATTTTATATCCCCCACTCAAATAATTGTAGTGACACCCTATATTTGCATATACAATATATATTAATTTGTATATAAGTTCTTATTTTGTAAAATTAAAACATAAAAATGTATATTATATATTAAGTAAATATGAAATAAATGCTTCATTTGTAGAGTTTCTGGTTATAAATTCCAATGATTGCTTTAATATATAATATCTAATATTGCTATTTTGTAAAATATATTCTAATATTAAATATCTAATACTGAAGATTGTCAGACAGTAGAGTTTCATATAGGAAAATGTACAAGATTCCAAGAGTATAACGGTCGTAAACATCAAAAGTATTAAATGTCGATATTTATAAGTTAAACTTTAAATAAAGCAAGGAAGAAGTAAGCGTGAAGGGAAAGAAATGTTCCCTCTTAAAAGGCAGTTAAAATTATAAACTAACCCATATAGTTATCGACGTATAGTTTGGTCAAGAAGTAATTGTTCCCGCCTTTTTTTGGGGGGGGGGGGATTTGAGGTAAACTATTACCTTAAATTTAATTATAAATACAAATACTCATACATACTACGTTTTTACCAAAAAAAAATTTCCACACTATCTAAATACAAAAGTTATGACCGTTTAAATCTACTTTTGATTTAATCAAATGTGATTTTTTTTTTTAAATTTGAGATTTTAGGTTCTTATGTTCTACAACATAGGAACTGGTTATGTTACATGTTATCAACCTATTCTAGAAAATCTGGGAAAGTGGAGATCAATTCCGGAGGTCCGTCATGAAATAAAAGTCAACTTGCCCAATCCGGACTCGAAAATGCTACGTCTATAGCTTCAATAAAATCGGCTAGCCACTGTCTCAAATATGAACTTTAAATTTGGATAATTTGAATTTTAAGAACCTATTTCAACTTGCAAAACTTGTGGTAAAACTTTTCACTGAAAGAGTTACCAAAATTTAAAACTAATATCAATACCTTAGGAGTAAAGAAAAAGAAAAGGATTTATTCTATATAATTTTGTATTTGAACAGAAAATAAAATAATTATATTCAGCTATCAACATTAGCAGCAGGCTAATGAAAAATCATAACCCTAAAGTGTTAGAAATATTAAAATATTTCAAAATGTGTTAAAGAAAATTAGAATATTTTAAAATAATTGGTAAATTTAGTCGAAATTGTTGACAACTTTCCTATTTTTTTTCACTTATTTAAAACATAAAAATACATGTAAATAAAGACTTATTAAGAAAATTGTCCAAATGTATGCTTGTCATTCTTATAAAAAATAAATTTGTGTAGATGATTTTATTTTTTACTGTATGACACAGAAATAAATTAAATAACCCGTTTCACAATACCAACATGCTATTCCACCATGTTCCAAACATGAAAAAATAACAATTCTTTAAGCCTAAGAGTCAATTTGACTGATACCCTGATTGAAGTACTTATGGGCTTGTTAGAGGGTTAAGCAGTTCAGGAAGTATTATTTTGATTTTATTCCAAAATAATCATCTGAGATAAGCATCTTATATCAAGTATTCATTAAAAAAAAATCAGTTATTCCAAGTAGAATTTATTTGTACTCATACATAAATCAAATTTCCAATAACATGAACAAATTGATAACCAAGCTTCCAACATAATATAAATTTTAACCTTTAATTTTGTAGTAAAAACCCAATAATATCATGTTTATTACATGATGCAGTGATGGAAAAATGAAATTGAGGCATTTTATAGAATAATTTAATTTATTTAAAGTTGCTTAATCGTTCTGAAATAATTATTCAGTATTTTTCAATTTTGACAATTGTTTTATTGATTAATCTATAAACAATGACAAATATTTCAAAACTGAGGATTCAATACATTGCCAACGCTTTATCAATAATTCTAATATTTTATTTTGGTGGCGCAAAATTAACTTCCTCTTCTCTATTCTATTCAAGATTGACAAGATTAATTTGACCAAGTTTCACAAAACCTTTTATGAAATTATAATACAATTAATTCCCTCTTAAAATAGTTTTATTATCTGTGCATTAAAAAAAAAAAAAAAAAAAAGATCTTAAGTAGAAAACCAATGACTATTTTAGAATAATGCCATAATCCCATACAAAATACAGGAAAAATAGTTTATTACATAGTGTACCTAGACAAGATATATATTACAATTTGTACTTGATGAGGAAATTAACACTGACTGTAAGAATTAAATTATTTAAAAAATTCATAATACTAGTTACTACTTTATTTATAGATGGTATATCACTTTTAAAATAATAAAAAACAAATTATAGAATAATAATAATAGGAACATAACATTGTTGGATATAGAATCGCTGTTTAAATAGATAGTAAACAAGTACTTGAACAACTGTTGCAACTAAACAAGAACCTGTTAGGCATTGTAATGGAAAGGAAAGTCATCGGGAGCAGCCGTGTGTGCCATGGAAATTACCCTCGCATATAACTATTGGCTTTTCCCTGATAAGATGGAACTGGCCCAGACCCCTTGGGAAGTAATGCCTTGATAATCCTACCCCTATTTCCCTCCAGAGCAGGTTCAACAGGCTCCTCAATTCCCTAATAATACCCCTCATCCCTTTTCTATTTCCTTTTTATATAAATCGATTTGTAGGTAGAACAAATTAATATCAACTCCAATTTTAATTTTTGACAAATTTAATTATTAAAACTAAATAAACTTTGTCAGACCAAAACTTATATTTTTCTGAAAAACAAAAAAATGTAAACCAACTATTACTATGAATTATTCTAAAAATATATTATCTCCAAAGTATTAGTTCAAATTATCAAATTTACCGATACATATTTTTGAGAATATATAAAAACAGAAGGATAAAAATATCAAAACATATACCTATACTATATAATACATGATAAGAAACTGATAAAAGTGTATGTGTACTGATTTTTTCTTTCTGGGTTAGTTACCTTTTAGTTTTACCTCAATAATATATAATATAATATAATCCTCACCTCGACGTATTGAAAAATGTAACACATCAGTAACAATCTTAAATTTAAAAAGTATGAATGATAACTAAATTTTAATTAGAAGTTGTGTGAAAAAATTTCAAAAAGTGGCCTTAAAAAAATAGTTTAAAACAGGAAAGAAAAAACACCATATCTAACTATAATGATAAAAGGGTAAACATAAAGATAGACAAACAGCCTGAAACATAGAGGTAAGTTATGTATTATTGATGTTAAATAATAAATAATACAGGTTTGAAATATGAAAGCCATTAACTAACCTAGAAATTAAAAAAAAAATCAGAAAATATCATAAATCAGTTTCTCCGAAAAACAAAATTACTTTAAATATAAAAAAGTTAATTGAGTTATAATATTCTGATTCTTTTGGAAAAATATGTTTTTTTAAATACCTAAGAAGATTATGACCTGTATGTATTATGTGCAGTGTCAATTAGGTTTCCTTAATTGAATATGAACCAAACCACATCCATACATAACTTTAAGTCAAGAAATATAACTTCCTTACCATGTACATAACCTTAGACCCTATAAATAAGTTTTTTTTGGCACATGAAACAAATCTAACAGATTAGTCTTAATATATAGCTTCCAGCAAAAATGCAAAAGAAAGAAATTACTTTAATTTATTAATCTAACCTTTAATGACTTAAAGTTGCAGTAAGGCAACAATAAAAAAGAGGTAATGTGATAAATAATGACAAACCCATGGTGGATGTTTCAACTTGTACACTGCCACAGCTCGTTGCAATGAATCTTTCTCCAATAGGAATGTGGGTCGATTCAGAAAGATAAAAGTGAAAAATAAAATAGAGTACTAAAATATGATGCAAAGAATATATAGCTCATTTCCAAAATATAGTTTATTTGCCATATGGAAACGCTAGAATATTGAATAGCCTGATTATTCAAAATTGTCATATATTATTTGTTTCTTCCCTTCTTCTTTTACTCCTGCTTGGAAACAATAGATTTGAAATATATTTTGGAAAAGTAGTTGCACTCTTCATCAATATAATTAAATACATTCCATGACTAATTTTTAGGTCTAATTTTAATAATTTGTTTACAGGGTTAAGATTTTTGAAATTTTGAATGATTAAATGATATGGATTAGCGGCCAGAATATAATTCCAAAATGGTGTTTCATACCAAATAAAAGGTCAATCATCAAGAAATAAAGTGGCAATAGTTACTTCCATTGTTTTCAAATTCAGTTGGCAGAAGTGGGTTATCAGATGGGAGAGAATATCTCAATGTACCCAATTAGAATAAGAAATTAAAGCAGTAATGGCCAATTTTTTTATCGCTTATAGATGTATGCATACAAAATGCATAGTTAATGCAAAAAATATTGATAAAGTTTTGATATTTCACAAATAAATTTCCGAGAAGTACTTATGGCATAATTCATAACAAGTTACTAAACTTAAAGGATTGGGACATCCCACAAAGCTGTCAGCTCACATCTATAACAGTAATGAACAACATTCATTTTTATTGGACTGACAATTCTGTAATAAAATTGAACAGGAAAAATTTACAGAAAGATGTGCAGATTTATATATTGCAAATTGTAAATAGCTACAATATGTGCCAAATATAATTTATGTTTATTAGAATATTTTTTGTCATTCCAAAAACAATAAAATACTTGTATAATGATTTGAAATATAAGTTTTAAATATCAACTTGTGTTTGAAAGAAGGAAAAAAATTTCTAAGTAAACTTGAGTTTCAGATAGAGAAAAACGTCAGAGAAGTAAGAATATAGTCTTTTCTATTAATATGCTGTAATAAAGACCTCTTAAGGAACCTTCGAAATTTGCAAGATACGTTAGTTATTTTATTCATATATAAAATTACATTATAATTAGCTTCAGTACAGAGTACTATGTAAATAACATACCATCAATAGAAATATAAACTAATGGTAGTTTTGAGATTTAAGTAAAAATAGATGTCATTATGATTATAGTACAAATAATGATAAAGTTACTACAACACAGTACTTTTAAGTGTTAGTTCAAAGCAATGTAATTACTAACAGACCGGTTTTATTTCCTTAAACACATTTAAGTATCTATTAATGTACAATTTAAAATCCCTAAAGCCTTCTAAAATTGCCTGGAATCTAATAGTCTGTCTAGATTGTACATAATAGTTAGTTAAGTGTACATTTAACATTACAATTAGTGTTTGTACTAAAACTTCATAGTTTAAAATATTAAAAAAATTAATACTTACTAAAGGGTTGTAGAACGTTCTATAAACAAACTTATAAATTGGATTTATTCAAGTATCTTATTTACCAAAGCTCTCACTTAATATGACAAAATTGATCTCATTGAAGGATTTAAAAGTACTTAAATCTAATTTAATCAACACATAAAGTTAAAATTTAGTTAGTTTTGCAATTAAAAAACTTGAGCCAAGTTTAATTTATTGTTAGTAGCTGTATAATTCTTCAACAGGTGCGAGGGATCCTGAAAATCATACTTCTTTAGATAAGGGTTAAAACAATTCCAAATTCAATTAATAAACAACAAGTCGGCACTAACTTTTACTTGTATAAAAGCATCCCTCAGACATAATTATTCAACTTGTAGTGAGTTATAAAGTTGAAAGAGTTCAAACAGTTTCATTAATAATTGTATTATTTTTAATAAGCATGGATTGTTTATATCAAAGTAAAATAATCATACAATTATAAATATATGTTATAACAATATATATAATCAATAAAATCATATCAATAGGCAATTATAAATTAAATTTTTATTTAATAAAATAGAAAGTTATTAGTTAAGATCTTGAACAATGACATTATTTGAAATAATTAAATATAGATTAATAAGTTGCAATCAACTTAATGGGAAAAAAAAAATGGTTAGGATGTGATTTGATATTAGGCAAAAAAGGAATCATCGACCAAATCTGATGCCTTATATTTGATTGAGTCTAATAGCTAATAATGATTTCTAAATACAAATACCTACTTAAATCAAATATATGCTATGCTAAAATATTGCGGTTTTGATTCTTCAATAAATTGATTTTATTACAAAATATATCATAATATAAATAACTAGTTACTTCATTAATAATAGTATTATTAAACTTCTACATCCAATCAATTCATTATTTTATCTCAAGAGTATTCAATAAAATATATGATCTACCTCCAAGTAGCAGATGTGCTTCAAATGATGAGTATATTGTACATTTAAAATTGTAACATGTATATATTTTTTTCACACCGGAAATTTATTTAACACTAATACTTATAGAATCACTCAAATATAAAAAGAATACTTTTCAACTAATGGTACAAAAGAATGAATCTTTAGAACTACAGCCAAAAAAGATTGTACCAACACACACTGATGAATAGTACAGCAAATAGAATCTGATATAAAAGTTAAACATCAAAAATGTCTAATAATCATTATTATATCAAATTTGATGTATTTTTTTCAAGAATATTTTTATTTATGTTTCTAATAAAATTAAAATACTCTCGGCATCAATATTTTATGATAATATAACCTCCAATAAATAGTAGTACAGCGGGACAGTTGCAGCACTGTAGAGGGAGTTCTAAGCAAAGGGCCCAGTGTTGAGTGTAATTTAAGTTGTGTTATTTGTTTTGGTTCTGTTCACAGCTTTAAAAATAAGTGAGGTGAGTTTCTTTGCTTCCTAGTAATACCCAAATAATATTAAGAATTTTAATTTTCTAATGGTTATGTCGTTAACCTGTGGATATAGTTTTATTCCATGTTACAAATTATACATAAAGAGTTCCTGAGGTTTTATGTTATTTATTTGTAGTTATTGGTGAAAATGTGTAAAATTCTAAATAGTAATACGAGTTTTAAGTTTGATTTTGTTTTTAACTGAGATTTAGCATTGATAATAAATACTAGTGGATTAACATATATTAATGATCATAATATCAAGATTGATTCATTTATATCCGTCCAACTCAAAACCAATAAAGACATAAGGATTAATATATATATATATATATATATATATATATGGATCATTCTCGGAAAAATATATTCTTGTGTTCTTTATCAATATCTCATAGTACAAGGGCCGGGAAGAAAAAAAGGCAGTTATCTCACCCCGATTTTTGATTACTTTAATGAAAACTATGTATAATTAATAGTCAAAATTGAGGAGTCTGCCAAGTATAGGTAGGGGGAATAAAAAATGGTGGTTCTTTCAAAACCTTAAAAAACACTAATTTTTCATTCGGAGCTCTATATCTTAAAAACTACCAACAACACTAGAAAACCTAAGAGCACATTATTTAGAGTAATTTTGCTGAAATATTAGCCTTAAAAGAGCTATTTACGTCCAATAGTTCTCGAGATATAGCTGTTTAAAAAGCAAAATTTCTTTAAAATCTACTGAAAGGTTAGTTGTTAGTTAATTTATTTTGAGAAATCTATATCTCAGGAACTATTTGACGTACAGATGTCTATTAGCACTCAAATTAAAGCTAGTGGAATGAACTATACAGAAGTTTATGACCTTTACCTTCTTAGGAATAGTAGTTTTCATGATATATGCTAAAATAAATTGATTTATAGTTGTTCGGACAAATTTTGGTTTGCCAAATTTATATTCATATGTGAATATCATAAAAACTCCTTTCCCTACGAAAATAAGTAATAGTAATAAACAACTTTATAGTAAATTATATTTCCTTTATTTTGAGTGTTGGCAGACATATGTGCGTCTTATGGATCTAGAGATATATTTTTTCAAAAATCCAATATTTTATACTAACAACTAGAAATTAACATTTTGTGAGTTTATTTTGTCAAATATCATAAAAACTACTAGTCCTACAAATGGTGAAAAATGGGAACTAAAAGTTACAACCAGAGATGATCTCAATGCTTCAGTGTTTGTAATATACAGTATTACTTTCACATCTATGGAATAAATAATAAGAGAAAGTATTACGATCGTGCAAAACTTCGTATTCGAGTTTTCGATGGAAATATGTTTTGAAGTCACCTGATTTCAAAATAATCTGTGTGTTGAACACCCTAGTTCAAAAACTAAAAGTCATACGAATCTGAATTTACATATTTAAGGTGGGTATATATCTGGGATGCGACAGAAACTTTTTTGATAAAATCGATGTACCGGATGTGCCGCTTTATAGAATCGATTTTTCATATTTTTTCGATTTTCTCGAAAACGATTATACGTTGGTTAAACTCAGTATGCCCTTGTATAATTAAATGGTTTTTAATATCAGCTAGGTTTTACTCTCAGTGAAATAGACTGACAGGACATAAATGATAAGTTATTAAAAACTTTTCCAATGAAATACCTTTGATTATGTTTATTTGAACTAAAATAAATATTTCTCATTCTTTGAAATAATAAACAATTGATAGATATAAAATAATATAGAGTTTTATCAAAAACTAAAGAAGAAAAACGAAAAATTGATTCATTCGATTCGAACAAGAAAAGCCGAAACCTCCCGATCTTTCCTGATTGAATTTCGGCTTCGTAATGATTTTTAAACGGTTGTATTCTTGACAGGAACATAATTTATATTTGTTATTCCCACCTCGGGAAAACCTAAAATACTAATTTCCATGGCTGCAGAAAAATTGTTTATAATTCTTGCCATCGCTGGACTTAAGATTTTTTTTTTCAAAAATCACAAAAATAGCTATAACTTCAACACTAGCCCACCATTCTACATAAAACTTTAGGACTTATGTAAGGGGGTAAGTGGAATTTGTGTGATGCGCACACCACACCATATTTTTAAGTGTCTTCTAGAACAAATATTACTAATTATAGCCTAACTAAAACAGAAGTGATTTGTGGTAGAAGTGAAAATATCTTTGTCCCATGTACATACCAGATTAAGCTAATTGTCTGTTCACATTCTAAATACAAGTGACAGGCATACATCGGAAGGAAAATATAGAATTGGTTTCCTTTTTGAATTATTGTCGATATTGAGTGACGTAATTAAAGCGTATCTGTGACTTAACTGCTCCTCATTTATCTGGCTTTCCTATTCTTAGCAAAGATAATTATTTTACTTCAATTATCTTTTTATCTTTTAACATTTTTGAGTACAAAACAACATCACTAAAGCTGCATTACTTTCGTGAATTATATAGGAAGAACATTTTTCTTTGAATTTTTTATCCATCCGGTTCTCACTAACCTGGCCTTCTAGCACTTCTGCTTTCCAAATCTATAAGCATTAGCCAGATGAATAGAATTAAATTTTAATAACACTTGAGATCAATGACTTTGTTGTGAGTTTTTTAGTAAAATTTTGTATTTTACATTGGCCTGGTAACGAAAATAATAATCAATTTTATTATTAATATCTACTTCAATGATCCACTTTTACTCTAAACTTTTTATTTTAAAAAACTTCCAACGTTTCGGCCTTTTGGCCATTTTCAAGGAGACACTTTAATTATTGTACAATCATAATTTATTAAATAGTCTTTTTTGCAGGCTAATTGTATGAATATAAATGTTTATTGTTGACATGGTTAATACAAAAGGAAAAACAATTTTTGAAGGATAGTTTTTTATTGAAATTATGTGGTTTATACAAGACATGGGCAATTAGCCTACAAAAAAGACTGGAAAAAATGAACGTTGGAAGTTTTTTTTTAAATAAAAAGTTGAGAGTAGTAGTGGATCATTGAAGTTTGTATTAATAATAATATAAATCACTGTCAAACAATTAATACACTAAATCAGTAATCTAATACTCATTTTTTTTTTTTTTTTTTTTTACCGAAAATGCTTTTCGAGAGTAGTTCTCTCAGATGTTGAATCTAAAATTATCCCACCACACAAGATACGCAAGATATAGGTAGTACGTTTTTATGGATTTAAGAAACTTCAATATTTATTGCGTGAGATCAATTAAAATTTATTATTATTTATTTCATAGTTAAATAATTTGTACATTTACTTCTTTTAGCCTATTTCATTGTGTATTCTTATCTTAAATTAAAGAACATTTTTCCATTGAAAATTTGTTCTTAAATTATATTTGTTTATATTCTGATTTATAAACCTAAATCTATTCAGCATAGTCCTGTTAACGCTATCTACCTTTAGCATTCTTGGAGGAAAATATCATTTATCTGGACTAATTCTCATCCATATGGTTTGTTTAAAATTTTTAGACTCTATTTTAAAGATCTGACATTAGTCCTGTTCTGCTGCTTATTATTACGTTCGCGGTCCTTTAAAATTTAGTTGAAAAAATGTGAAGAAATTATTTATATTTTCCAATTTAAATCTATCATTCAAGCATAATTTTATTCTTGAATTTTAGACTGGAATGGAATATATTAGACAGCATAGATTACAAATTTTATGTATAACTGAATCATGGTTTGTTTTGCTCATATTATATGCTGGTGAAAGGATTATTGGCACTCCTCTCCCTGAGGTAATCTTCCACTCTCGGTACTTAAGAGGGACGCGTGCATGACCCGAAACAACGTGCGCCCTCACAAAGGGTTGGGCTTTAGGTTTGTCAATGTTAGGTCCTTTGCGCAGGTTATTTAACCTTTTAGCTATGTTAAGTAGACATTTAAGAGTTCGAGTCGATTCAGGTAAAGAATATTTTTTTTTTTTATAGTTTTAAGGAACTCTTAGACCAGTAAACGTGAAACATATTTAAATATGTATATACACAGCCTTTAAGTTTGACCAGCTCTAGCTCACTCAGTATCCAATCAATTGGCCTAGAATTATGTGAAAGTGATCTATCTACTTTCAAAATAAAATAAGGGAATCAATTTAGAAGGAATTTCGGACGTTCATCTAAAGCATTATTAACAGGTCATATTAAGACCAGGGGTCCCAAATATGACCTGCACAGACAACTTTATTTTGTTTTGGCGTGGATGTTGTTTGAAGCATATTGTGTCTTCTCAGAGTACACCATGGGATCCCAAACAGCTCGGCTGTTTTCTAGAATGATTTTCTTTCTTCGCTTTCAATGTATTTTTAGTTACGTTGCCGTCCATTTTCCTCTTTTTTTAGATGGTAGGGAGACCATTAAAGAACTTACATATACTTAATAACCATAGATATGTTCCTGCTTATTATACCTAATACTTTTATAAAAACTATTTTCTACATTTTTAGGATCTTTTGAATGAGCCAAATTTTTAATAATATTTTAATTCAGTATCCAAAAACCAGTAAAATTTTGTCAGTAAAAAAACTGCCAAGAACTTTTTATATCTTATTTTCTTTAGTAAAAACTAAAGAAACTACATTTTATGGAAATTATCCTTTTTATAAAGATTTGTCAATTTAGATAATTGCCTAGATTTCGTTTCAGAGTAAATAATATGATGATTTGTTAATTTATAATTAAATCTATAGGAGGAGACGTTTTCGAAATATCGGTGTCTAGAAACGTACATTTTTGCATGGCAAAGCAGAAGTATTTGATAACATTAGTACCAAATCATTTCCATACTAATCTTCAACATCCATCTAAACTTGGGCGAAATCAGACCTGCCGTTTCCGAACCATAGGTGTGTCAAGGAAAACACATTTACGCATGCGTAAAAGCGAAAGTAGTTGATATAATCTGATAAAATATATTTGAGGCTAATCAGATACCAGTCCGCTCTGCCATATTTAAGGACCTGCTACAAAGATGCAGATTTAGAAAATACAAACTTTTTAAGACTGGCAAAGAACTCACCACTCTACGTTTCAAACGAGACCATTCATACCGACTTACGCATTTAGACTGTAACGGACCCCATTTATACGACATAAAAACTGTTTCACAACACACATGGACATTTAGATAAATTTATACGACATATGGCAACACATGACTTTGCGGCGTAGGCTGAAGAGGAGTTGGATGCGGAAGCTCCTAGTGTAATCAAATAATTTACTTAGAATGCACCACTGGGTGCTTTCTCCCTCATGCCATGTCTGGATAGAATATCTCATTTGCTGGTTGTAAAAAACATTTACAGATGCAAATAAAAAAAATGGCTTTCGGTTCTTTTATTTTATTTGTTGTACTATTCTTCAAATACATCTTAATATGTGTTTATTTAATTAGAAGTTAAATGTTAATTAAATATATCATTTTGTAAATCAACAAATGGAGTATTCATTTGTATGCAATCAACGCAGAACCTTTACTTTATACATTATAAATTAAGCAAAAAAAAAGTAACAAAGCTCTTTGTTAGCACTGAACACCATATGAATCACTCTGCTGGTAGAGTAGAAACAAAAGCTCTTGCTTTGTTAAATACACAGAATGCAGCACAGAAGTAGCAATGAAATCTCTCTCATTCATGAGAAATTCCCTCCTCCATAGAAAACTGTACAAACTAGCAACAGAATTCCCAACACATCCATAACTGGTACTACATGTGCTATTCAAAACAAACTACCAGGAACTAACACAGTACTTTCTTGTCTTAGCTATCCGGAGTCATTTGTTTCAGGAAACAAAGCGTCATATCATTTGAAAAAGCGTTATACGAAACAATGAAACAAAATTCACATTTAATGTTTTTTTAAATAAAAAAACGCATGAATGAGTAGGTTTCGTAGGAATAGTTATGAAAAATCAATAATTTTTTATTTCTAATTCGTAAATCTAAGGTCTCTGAACATTGGAACTACTTTACATTGGCTAATTTAACAAGTGTATTCAGATTTAAAATAAATAAAAAAAATGTTTTTCTTATACTTAGTCCAGTTAGCTTAGTTTTTCAAAATTTTCTTTTACCGCAAGCTCAAAAATACCAAACTGCATATAATTTAACTATATAAAGTAATTTAAACAATGATATCATCTGAAAAAGCATCATTTGAACGATTATAAAAAAATTATAAAACAATAATTTGAAAAAGTGGTACACGAAACAGTGAAACAAAATTTGAACAATTATAAAACAATCATTTGCAAAAAGTGTTTCACGAAACAGTGAAACAAAATTCACATTTAATGTTTTTTTAAATAAAAAAACACATGAATGAGTAGGTTTCATAGGAATAGTTACGAAAAATCAATAATTCTAAATAGTAAATCTAAGGTTTCTGAACATTGGAACTACTTTACATTGGCTAATTTAACAAGTGTATACAGATTTAAAATTTTTAAAAAAAATGTTTTTCTTATCCTTAGTTCAGTTAGCTTGGTTTTTTCAAAATATGCTTTTCCTTCAAGCCCATATATATCAAACTGCATATAATTTAACTCTATAAAGTAATTTAAACATTGATCACTTCTCGCCTATCTCCTATTGGTTGCTTTAAAATTCCCCCTCCACTGTCCAATGAATCTTTTTTTTTTATTTATTCATATTTACAACCGTATTTACATAAAAATACATCTAGTAAATTTGATGTACGATCATAATTATATGTACAAACATGTAGGGAAACTACCCTTTCGTAGCATTCTTAATAATATTTCTACATTTGTTGGTTTTGAGGCCATCTTTTTAGGCGCCTCGGAGGATTGTCAGCAATGGAAGAGGAGCCAAGGTTAGTAACTAGTTGTTTTGGGTAGTCAGGGAGTTTATAATGAAAGGATTAATACTTGATAGGTTACATATGGAACATTTAGGTCTTTATGGATGATTTTATTTGTGAAAAAGTATGGAGGACTTAGAATTGTAAGCATTAGATTATTGAGGAATTTGAACTAATGAATCCAAAAAAGAGATTGATGAGTTCTAACTCGAACTATTCTCATCTTAGCCATCCCTACACTTTCTTCTTCTATACATATGTATAGCACTTTATGAAACGAATCATTGTTTTGGAGTTCATTAATTTAGATGTGTCGAGTAAAATATGTTTACGAATACACAAATGGAAATAAAAGACCGAATCAGTAAAGAATCGATATTAGACCAGGCACTATTTCGTAGTCCTTCAAAATTTCATCAAAATCGGATGAGAAGTTCTATCCATTATGCCCGAAGACTTTGACTTTATATCTGTAATGCGACTGGATATTTTCGATTCTGATATAATTTTTATTTTATATTTTTCTAAGCTCTGTTGGTGCGTGAGGCTGATATCAGGAGATGATGGGAAAACGGGTTGAGGTTTTTCTGCATTAGGAATACATTTAAGGAATAGGGTATTTTGGAAATTAGGAGAATAATCTTTATCAGTTTAAGGGAATTGTGGAATATAATAATAATATGAAAAAATATGATATAATTTATTATCATTTCCGCCAAGAATTCAGAGTTTCTCTACTTTTGGTAACGTGAGAGAAAAATGAATTGATTTAATATTGAAATAATCTTATAATATTATTTTTCTACCATTATGAGGTTTTTTAATTGATTATGTCATGTTTAAATAAGATGAATTTTATTTGATATGTATTTATTCATAATGCATGATGGAATGTTATAATACAATACTGATAAAAGAAAAATATTTATTAAATCTATTGTATTTTCGGACCTATGAACCCATCCACGGGTTAAAACGATGCAATTAAGAGAGTTCCAATGGCCAAGTAAAGTTTAACACACCTTTTGTGAGTGGGGAAGCAGGGGGTTGGTAATTATCAACTTGGAGCAGTTAAGGTCGCTCCTAAATTGAGACAAATTATAGTAGGTTCCGTCAGCATTCTTCTAATTGGAATAAATCATCGGTTCTCTGGCCACTCTTCGTTAAAGATAGGCATCCCGTGCAACTATCTGGGCTTTATCATGTGGCATTTAATCTATCTCAAGTGACACATTACTAAAAAAATATATAATTATATAAATATAATCCTGACTATTCAAGGATTTATTTAAATTTGAAAAGGCTTAACTAAAATCATTTGTTATTAATTAGTCATCATTACAACTCATTGCCAGTGCCATCTGAGTTTTTTTTTTCATAAATCATTGGTTCTCTGGCCACTCTTCGTTAAAGATAGACATCCTATATGTTAATAGTGACTTTTCAGTTTATTACCAGACCCCGTGTGCGTGTTTGGCCAATGTGGTTTAAATAAGTTTTAATTGTTAATTTTGATCATTATAATTCACAGCCAGACTCTGTTTGTGTTTCTACAGTGCAGTGTGGCCATTTTCATATTAATAAATCATGACTGTTAATTTTGATAAATAAAGTCCACTTCGTTTAATAATTACAATTGTGATAATTAATTTTGTATAGAATTCGATCGGCTTAAGGTGTTATTTTTGAATATTGTTAATTAGTTTTTAAATCATTTTTATTTTTAACATCTAGGTACGAAGAAACACAAACCGCAGTAGGATTTTTTAATTTAATTCTTCATATTAAGGTATACAATTTTCTATTCCTTAAGTGTTGAGAAATATATTGTATTTGTTTTTCTTGGCATTCACAAAGTGGCACTGTTGTTGAGACAATATTGTAGCTGTGTATTATGCAAAGAGGATTTCGGCCAGTACGAGAGCCTTAAAAGCTGCTTTCTCAGGAAACGTGAACGAATTCCTAAATTTATTTCCATAAAGGAAAACCCTCAAGTTCTTCAAAAAAATATAATATTGGAAAATATTATATATATAAATAATTGACCGTATTATTTCAAATAATGCCACAAGATGCTCGGGTTGATGTAAAAAGAGAAACAAAACAGTTAACAAATATTTATATTACTACAACTGTTTATATCAATATTGGGAATTGTTTTGAAATATAATTCTAAATTGGTTTCATAATTTACAGTTATAAAAATAGTAACAAAGTTTTTTTTGCATTTAAAGTTTTAAAATATGGCCAAATATTTTCTTCGTTACTATTAATTTTTTACTAAAGATAGTTTTCCAACATTTTTCACGTATCATTTTCAAATTTTGTTGGTTTTTTTTTAAAAAATAGTCGATAGATTTATATTGATTTTTTCTCTTTTGTTCAAATGTTTATGATTATAAACTATCGCCGGGTTAGTGCTGAAAATGAAGATGAAAACAATAGTAATATTAGCTCTACAATATGAAAATTGTTTCCAAAATGAGATTATTAGATGAATAAAGTCTGTTTCAATTTCTCAATCCCAATTATAATAAGTACGTAAATTCATTAAACATTAAATAAAAATATTGATTGTTTAAAAAATATTTTTTAAATTAAAATATTAATCTTTTAATGACTAACCAGTGCCTCAGGCTATAGCTAGACTATACCACCTTAGCTGGACTGATATCAACACCTTATAATGTCACAAGGCAATCAAAGGCAGAAGACTCAGTAAAGTAATTATAATACTTTTCATGTATTATATATTTATGATGTACTAATTTTATTGTAATGAAGGATACCAAAAAAATATAATCTAAGAACGTTATATCGATAATAAGGATATATTATTGTAACTTTTTTTTACATCACTAATCGTCAACCATTAAACAGTAGTGCTCTATTAAATTCTGAAAACTTGTTCCAAGGCAGCTCTTGGAGGGTCTTGAATCCAAATTGAACTTTTTAAAATTACCTCACGCACGAAATTTCAAAAATTGTTCGATAGCTGGCGGATTCCTTTGATAAAAGAGTAGTGAAGAAACTTTTTTTTTTTTACAAACAATTATTTGTTTTAAAAAATATTACATGTTATATAATCGTTAAATTAAAATTAAAATTTTTATGTAATGGGTGCATGCGTGTGTTCTTCTATGTTTGGCTAGAACAACTTGTCGAATATAATCTATTTCGAGATTTTGTCTTGATAAAGTAAGTAATGTAGAAAATGCCAAATCACACACATAGATGGATGCTAATAGAATCAGTACTCGTAGAGCCATCTTTGGAACATAACGGCCCTACCAAAATCGGCGCATGATGGTGTTTTGTTTTGGTCAGAATCACTCTCGACCACCAGGTTTTTCCCTTTATTCATAGTAACCACTGCATAGAGGAAAAAATTAAGAGACGTATAGTGTGAATGAAATACATTTACTAATGGTGTTTTTATGTTTTGTTGATTTGATGTTTTAAGTAACGCTGTTGCTAAACTAACTAACGCTGACAAAGTATCCAATAAATCCGATTAGGAAAAGTGGCGTATTGAATGGTCTAGTTCTACTTTGCCATCCTTCTCGTTTCCAGGAATCCAAAATGATTATTTTCTGGAAACCCAGGAAAGGGGTTATTTTTTCTAGAAGCATTTTCAATCTATTTAATTTTGCATTTTATTCATGGAACAAGAGAATTATTATAAAATAAAGTGTTGAATATATTCGAAAAATGTACGTTACCTTGAGTGTAGTTTTTGTAATTATTTTTATTTTTTATTGGTTATACAGTTGATATAAAAAATTATAACACAATTTATTCCATGTTATTTAAACACCGGGTGCCCCCATTGGCTATTCCAACCCAGCTGGATGCCTGTTTTAAATTTCCACTATAAACCGCTGGATGTAAGTTAGGTCGAGGAAAACAGACATTGTTCCGGAGTGGAGGAGTAGGGCGGCTTCATTGAATTTACAAATTCATGAGTTGTCTTGGCATAAAATTGATTCTGACTGGAGATATAGAAGGAAAGTGTTAAAATTCAACGTTTCTCTAGAAGTAACCCTTATTAAGGGGTGTATGGGTCAGGTTTGGTACTTTCATCCCTTAAATCATTTTTTAGGTCAGAAATTACCTCCTGACTCCTTTTCTTGTGGTTTCGTCACTTCAGAGGCTTTTCCCCTCTCATTCATCGCTTTACTTTTGTAACTGACAGGCTTTGTTTTTGGCATGTTCTTTATGTTCCAATTTTTTGTAAGAGAAAAAAATCACTTTATTGGTGCAAATTTACTTTATAAATTGAATTGATTATTATTTTTAAAGTCAGTTTTAGAGTGTATTGTTTTTTTCTGGTAAGAGAATTAGTAACGTCTTTAATAAACTTTTTAATATGGTTTACAAAAAAGGTTTAAACTTTGTAAAAAACTAGTAGTTTTTTTTTTATGAAAAAGATTTGAGGTAGGAATAAATTTATTTCATTTTTGGCACATAACTATGAGTGTATTTTTTTTATATGTTATTAATAGTTGTGATTTTTTATTAAGCTTGATTTTGTATTAATAAATCGCATTTTTCCCTACGCCACAGTGTCCTGGCAGCCCAATAAATGACCACTCGGTCTTCAATATTACAAGTTGATAAAATTGTAATTAAATTGATTGTTAATGGTCAATTGACTTAGAAAGGGTTACATTTAAAATGAAAAAGGAGTCTATTGTATGGGAAAAATTCACAATTGACATGGAAAATATTACATTTGATTTGGAAAAGTTACAATTGGCTTGGAAATTTGGAGTCTCATTATTGAATTTATTATTTTATCTATATATAAAAACTCTTACCAGATAGTAATGCATACGTGATTATTTTTTGTTTTAGTACTTTGATTTTATTAATTTTTTCTTTTTTATCACTTTTTATCATTTTATAACTTTTTTTTTCATTAATTATTTATATATCTAATTATATTTTCTCCTTTAACTCAATACATCTTTCCTTTTTTTCCCCTCTTTAAAAAACATAAAAAAGGATAAAATTAAAAATATATACAAAAAAAAAATATGATTTGTATAAGAGTATATCAGCAAGTATAATTATTGCACATACTAATTTTCATAAAATAAAAAAAAGTATATAAAAAAAGTTTAAAAAACTCCTGTAATAAGAGGCTGAAGTCTTTCTGGAGATTAAAGTCATGAAATGAATATTTATTTTCTAAATATTCTTATGACAGATGTTCTGTATTTCTTTTTTTTATTACAGAAAGAAACTGCACACGTGGGGAAATTAGGGATTCGTAGGATAAATTCCAGAGAACTGAGAAATGCAAACGGTCAATAAAGGCAACTGACCCAGTTTTTCACAGTTTTTACTCTTTTCTTGGTTTAAATAAATATTATTAACCTAAATTTGCCCTGAAAAATGAAATGAAAAAATAAATAATTTTTTTTGTAGGATGCACGTCTACCACGTTGGAATTTCTAATCATTTAATTCTAATTTTAATTAATTCCAGCGTTGTTGTACTCCATTTAAGTTATATGATAATAATAGTAATAATCTTCCGTACAAATAATTTAATTAAAAGAAAAAAAAATGTGGTGAACGCATCACACAACTTTTACTTACCACCTTGAGGTTGGTTTACCATCAAAAAAGTGGTTTCTTTATCATGCAGGATGGCAATCCCCTTACTATATATTTCATATAGGTAAGTGAAAGTAAACTCTGATTATTGTCATAACTGTCATGCAAAAACAATAATTATTCATTCTTTTATATTTAATATTTATCCATTGTTTATTCCAACGCAACTATTGCGTATTAACAATATAACAATAGTGTTTGGGCCACAGCCAGGTTGTCATAGGACGCCCTAGAACTATAATTAGATTATACTTGGTTTTACGGATATTTAAATTCAGGCTTTAAATACTGAGTTGATAAAGGAGAAAAAAAAATGAAAAATTAATGAACAACAATGGTATTTAAGTGGTGATTACAAGTTACCATTGTTTTTAATTAACATCTCTACTAGTTAATTACTATTACTATTACAATGTGGGCTAAAGAAGCAGCATAATACGAATGAAGAAAAAGGTAAGATATTTGCAGAGATAAATATGTACAGAAATGAAAAATATAGAACTGAAGATAAATAGACAAACTGAATTTTGTGAAACTGCAATTTATGAAAAACTTTATTTCAAAAACCATAAGACGTACAGATGTTAGTCAGCACTCAAATTAAAATTAGTTAAATTTACCATAAAATAGTTTATAACCTTTATCTTTGTATGAGTAGTAGTTTTTATGATATTGCACAAAATAAATTCACAAATTGTTAATTTCTACTTGTTTCGATAAAATTTTTGATATTTGAAAAAATATATGTCTTGAACCATAATACGTACATTTGTCTGCCTGCACTCAGAATAAAGGAAATTTAATTTACTATAAAGTAGTTTATGACACATTTTTTCGTAGGGGTAGTAATTTTTAAGATATTCGCATATAAATATAAATTTGGCACACGGAAATTTTTCCGAACAACTTGAAATCAATTTATTTTAGCAAATATCATGAAAACTACTACTCCTGCGAAGATGAACTTCTTAAACTACTTTATATCCCATTAAACTAGCTTTAATTTGAGTACTAATAGACATCAGTACGTCGAATGGTTTTTGAGATATAGATTTCTCAAAATAATTTCACTAACTCCTGATATTTCAATACATTTTTATGAAATGTTGCTTTTTAAAAGGCTATATTTCGAGAACTATTTAATGTAAGTAACTCTATCAGGGCTCATATTTTAGTAAATTTACTCTTTTTTAAATGACATTCTCTTAGGTTTTCTGTTGTTGTTGCTACTTTTGAAGATATAGAGTTCCAAATGAAAAAATATTTTTTTTATCGTTTTGAAACAGCCGCTATTTTTTATTCCCCCTATCTATACTTGGCAGACTCATCAATTTTGACTAATAATTATACATAGTTTTATTAAAGTAATATAAAATTGGGGTGAGATAACTGCCTTTTTTCTCCTATTGGGCTCTTGTACTATAAACTCTGCTAACAATAACTTATTTTATGATTTTTATACTATTACAGAGGTTACAACACATTTACGAGAAATTCAATAGTACATACTTTAAGGATGAGAAAAGTGAGTTTTGAATATAATTACTATAAATTTATAAAATTAAGTACTTATGTGTACCTTTCTATAGTACAAAACTTTAACAAAAGAAAAAACGCCTTGTACGATGGACTTTGCGGATGATTTCTGCTGTTTCCGATGTCTCAGTATTTTAGAAAATCTTTTTCTCTTTAATTTATTCATAAATTCTTTTATTGTTCAAGCTTTTCTATTTTATCTTACTTCTAAGAATGAGAGATGGTTGATTATTTCATATAAACAAAATTAAAGGTTCTTTCGATGATTCTATTAATTTCTGTAATTCGGTATTTAAGTTCTGTCAAACTATATAATGATGATAAGGTCAAGCTGATAATAAAGATCGTTCGATTCTACATTGATTTACGGGGTTTAATAAAAATTTTTACAGCTATTTTCGAGAAAACCGAAAAGAATGTAAAAAATCTGTCACACTGTCACATCCAAAGGATAAATCTTCCTTAAATATGTAATTTCAGTCTCATATGACATTTTGTTTTTGAGCTAGGCAATTCACACATACGGACACACAGACTATTTTGCGAAACATGGGCTCATATCATTAATTTCCGCCGAAAAATCAAATTCGAAATTTTACACGATACTTTCCCTTATTATGAGCACTCCATTTCAATACGTTAGGGTAGCTTGAAAATCATTTTCCTCTCCTTCCAACAGACTAATTAATTTTAATAATTACTTGTTAAAGCAATGATGTTTGACTCTATGCATAATTAATTAACAGAGGGTCGGTAGTGGATATTAGTAGGTGAGTGTTGAGAGCAGAGAAGCAATAATATTTCATTCATGAGATCCAGACTCCCTACTTCCGAGTTCGCCCGGTCCTGACAAAAGGTAAGACTAAAAACCACTTAATTATGAAGGTTAAATTAATTAATTTCCTAAAGGCTAGAGTTAAAAGGCTCATAAAGAAGGCTAAATATTGATAATTAATTATTTTCAGAATCTGTAACTCACGTATTAAATTTATGTATTACTGTTATAACTTCCCATCACTCATCTTTCCTGTCTTGTCCTTGAGATGGAAGGTTCCATTGACAGTTGTTAGGATATAGAAGGCTTCAAAATCTTATTCTGCGGGTCCGGACCAATCCTTTCTATTATAAAACATTCACCCTTGGAATTATTTAAATTAAACCGGAGTCACACGGTGGTTAGATTAAAAAGGGCAGCTGTTGCCCAACTCCGGAGCCATTTAT
Source organism: Halyomorpha halys (assembly GCF_000696795.3). Taxonomy (NCBI): domain Eukaryota; kingdom Metazoa; phylum Arthropoda; class Insecta; order Hemiptera; family Pentatomidae; genus Halyomorpha; species Halyomorpha halys. The sequence continues at coordinate 605,398 of NW_027109334.1, forward strand.
TTGCCTTCTTGTTGCTGTAGTTCCCTGGTTTTTGTTTATATTTCCTTCTATCCTATTTCATTAATGAATTCTATTTTATTATTCCATTCTCTTCTCCCTGCTAACGTAATTAGCTCTTGTAGATTTCTGCAAAAGTCTCTTATTTCAAGACACACATTTTTGTCATATGAAGGACATTCTGTTCAAGAAACTATTTTCATCCGGGAATTTCTTCATTTAATTATTATTTTATATTTAGTCAGTTCTAATTTGTAAATCATATTGTGCATTTTTTTATTAAGTATGAGAAACTGAGAAATTTTCTTACTTTCTAAATAAATATTGAAAATTCTTCATAGTTTTTGTTATGAAATGATTTATTTTAATCAATTTATTATAACTACAATTTTTGTTTTCTAGGTATGAATTGGTTGGTGCTCGAATAATGTATCTAAATTAGGTGAGTCCGATTTTAGAATATTTTTAAGCAAATCAAAACATTTTTATTGATAAATTAAAAAAATGATATAATTTACATAATTAAATCAATTAAAAAACTTATTCACATTCATATGACTTAAAAACTATTTCACAACACACTACATGGACATTTAATAAATTTTTACGACAGATGACACATGACATCTGTGACGTAACTCGGTGTGAGCTGAAGAGGAGTTGGATGAGGGACCTCCTAGTGTAATCAAATGATTTATTTAACGTCAGGAGGATACACCACTGGGTGCTGTCTCCCCTCATGCCAACTCTTACCACGCCAGAATAGTACAGCTCATTTTCTGATTGTAAACTAGATTAACAGGTGCAAATAAAAAATTGTAAAGATTAAAAAAAATATTGTTTGCAAAAACTTTAAAAATAAAAATATACTACGTAGAATTATAGCAAAGTCCATAGATATTTTATTTATTTTTTGAATTAACTGTTTTGGTAATAATTTATCATCAAATAAAGGATTTTTTTATAAATTAGTTAATTAATATTTTTTTAAACTATATTTAGAAAAAAATATCTTAATTTTTAATGAGATGTAGATAGTTGACCGTAGATTAATGCTTGAAGAAGTTTGTCGGGGGGTGCGGTCAGAAAAGAACAACATAAATAAACAAAACCATATTTATTTATTTTATGCCGACGTTTCGACCTGAGTTTCAGGTCTTCATCAGGGGTTGTGGCGTGTAAAGGGGAAGAGAAGATGCTAACTGACTAACTGACAGGCATAAAATAAATAAATATGGTTTTGTTTATTTATGTTGTTCTTTTCTGACCGCACCCCCCGACAAACTTCTTCAAGTATCTTAATTTTTTTATGTTGGTTTTATTTGGTGTGAAATATACAGTTAAAAGTATCCAAAACTTTAGTATTTCCTGGAAAATAGTAATCAAATACCATGTTCTCTAAGGATTGGATAATGATCCAAAAATTACTGAGCACAGTTCTTGAGGTGGATGGGTTATGGTAACATATAGCAATTTTTCAATGCAGTTTATATAAAATAAAATTGCGTGAAGAGAGTCAATAATTGTAGTGTTTCAAGACACTGGCTAATTATGAGGAGATCATATATCAAGTATCTCCTCTTCACATATCTGAGCTGTCAGGTCTTGTAGTTGCCTGGCGACTTCGTGATGCTCTGTTTTAAACAATTCTGTTGGGGTTCCATCATTACCGAGTGATTATTTTTTTTTTGGGGCCAAGACTCTCCTGATCGGTCCACACCTTACACTACTCACCATTTTTTAGAACTTGTAGGACTCTTTTCTAGATATTATTTTTGTTTTTAAATGGCTGACTCAATTAGTTTCAATAGTTGCCTTATCGACCTGAAATCGTAAATATTGGAATTCAATTTTAAATTCATGTGAAATCCTACGTAAAACCCTTAATGTTCCTTATTACGTTACAAATAAACTCATCCACAATGACCTTGACATCAGTGAGTTGCAGATTTAAACTAAAACAGATATGCATCTTTTAATTCCAAACTCCTTACCCATCCTAACTCATTAATTCTTTATACTCATCCTTAACAATCCGTGATAATCCTCCGAGGTGTCTGAAAAGAAGATGGCCACGATACCTTCTAATTTAAATTAATGCTTAAAGTACCACCAATGGGTGGTTCCTTCCCATGATTTTCAAGTGTATATGAAACATACAACATATTTACTTATTGTATTTATTATTTGTACAGTAAATCACATTAAATAAATAAATAAAAAACAAATTCATGTGTGATTCATCATTATTTATTCAACTCTAAGTTTACACTTTTGATAGAATGTTAATGAAAATCAGTTACTTTTTAGGAAAATTGGAAAATCATGGGATGTCATTAATAGGGAAGGACATTGCTGACCTTTTATTTTAATTACCATTCTTTTATTATATGTTGTAAATTGTAGAATTGCGAAAATTTTAAGGTAACATGAGACCGTTGTTTGAAATGCAGGTATTCAGATTCAAGAGGTCAGATCGCTGACCTGACCTGGTATAGTGACCTATAACCGGTCGCTGTTCAAGATCTTGATTTTAGGCTCGTTTAACGAAATAACTAATTGTTGATTTACTGATCTATCTTATACAAGTAATTGAATACTTTAATGATTTATACTAATTAATTAACTTAGTAATTTAGTGCTAAATATTATATCAATAAAATCAAATGTATAAATAGGTATCTAAATACATCACATCAACCATTCAATTTTCCGGAATACTTTGTCATCCTCACAGATCTCAAGAATTTACTTTAAATTTTTTTACATGAATTTTTTTTTTTATGTTATAAGAATGTTTATTTATTTAAAGAAAATTTAAAAAAAATGTTTTCTTTAATAAATAAAACTTCTTCTGATATAAAAAAAATAGTGCTTCGTGTTGAATAAAATTATGTGTAATAAAATTTTATTGTGAAATAAAATTTTTCATGTGTAATGAAATTATGGGTTATCTTATAGCTTTCGACCTCTGTTTCAGTCTTGGAGGGAACTTGCCATAGCGTTTAACACATTTTAACTGAATGTCGAGCTTACTACTTCCGCAAATCTTTATATAATTTACCAGTAGATCTCCATACCATTCTGCACAATAACCTACAGGTTGTTGACACACTTATTGAGTTTCTCAGTCACTCGAAACTTTACAATAAAATTTAACCACAGATTCTAATGTTGCAATAGTTATAGAATTCAACATAATAGTCATGAATCCTGGCCCATACCCCCTTACTGGTTAATTTGGCATTAGTTGATATTCATTAACTTAAAATAATTTTTTTAGTTTATTAAATACTTTTTTTTATTGATAGATATTGCAATCTGCCACACAGTTGTGGGCAATATGTAATAGTGATGAATGATCTCATTCATACTAAAATAAAATAAAATAAATAAATGAATGAAAAAAAAAAATCTCTTAAAATATATACAAACAGAAGAATAAACAAAATGAACATAATCACACTATGTGTATGCAAAAAAAATGAATAAAATAATATAATCTCTAGTCACATTTACACTCTAATATAACTTTAAATAAAACGTTTTATAGTTTGTGAGCATGATCAATTCCATTTCAGTACAAAAAAATTAAATAAATAACTTTAAATAAAAATTTATAAAGATAACAATGGTGCAAAACGAATGAAATTAACATCTGAAAAAACTCATTGCTACCTTATACGCGACTTTAACACACCAGCACACGCTGAATGAATACTACTAAAGTTGCTAGAATAGAATAAACTACTTTTAAATATTTAGCATGAATTTCAAAAGACAAAGTCTATAATATAAGTGATCTTCAGACACTATTTTAACTCAAGTGGAAAATTTACGGAAGGGAAGCCTTAAAATGCTATTTTTCATGGTAAAATTTACGTTTTAAATGTAAACGTTATAAATTAAACGGTTGGTTTCTCGTTATACATTGATATATATCTCATATTACTAGTTTCCATCCTGCATGCGTACATCTTGGATGATGCGGAAGGAAAAAAATTTAATTTCATATTTTTGAATAGAGAATTAATTTTTTCCCTTCTTTTTTATTTTTAGGATTTTCCCCCAATGGTTCTGGCATATAATTCACGGTATAGTCGTTTTGTGATAGTGGACAAGTATAATTTTTTGTCTAAATCCTCACGTTAAAGCTCTTCAATCTCTCGTTCTCTCCTAAAAAAGTCATGAAAAAAATTTCTTAAGTTTGTATAATCATGACTCAAAAACTAGAGATTTTAAAGTTAATTGAGTGATAAAGGGTATTGGTTTTTTATAGTTTTATTATTTTCAATAAAAAACTTTTATAATCGATCAAGAAATTAAAAATATATTAATATAATGAATAATTAATTTATGGAATTAGCCGTTGTTTAATAATGTCCAGATTTCTTTACTATTTTACCGTTAACTTCCAAGTATCCTAAGGCTGTTGCTAAGCTTATGTCGAACCCGCCTGGTTCACTTTATAAATATAAATATATATATCGGAGAAGGGGATGATGGATGAAGGATACGAGATAAGATGTTGAAGCTGACCGGTTGAGATATTAGAGTCACTGATGACTAGATCTGGTCACAGTTCCGGTCGGAACTAAAGATAAGGCTGACGGATGCCGGGGTCATTATGGCCCCAAACCGGAAAGACATTACCTTGGCTCCTAAATCTAGCTCGGATCATAACACCACCGCCGATAAGGTAGATCTCCCCAACTGAGTTTTAATAACCTCGCTGTCAGATGTTTTTCCTTGCGTTCCTTCACATTTTCTCCATTCTATATGATTACCTGTAACCTTCGATGTCAGGATAAAACATGTTTTGGCGTTGGAGTTTTTCATGATTTAAAAAAAAATAATAATTTCAACCACACAGATCATTAATCCTTCAAGCATTGACAGTTTACGGATTACTGAAATTATGGTGTAATGGTTCGCTAATTTTATACTTGAAGGATCCTTATGAAAAATGATTTGGTTCAATTTTTGAAAAATTTAAGATTTAGCCGACACCTGAAGGCTAATGATATGAAATAACATCACAACAAACACAGACAGGGAAAAAATTACGTTCCACTAAAAATCATGCTGAAAAACATTTGTTATACGTCTGAAAAAAGATGAGACACTGGCGTTCACGAGGATGTTCGTTTAAGGCATTTTGGCGTTTCTTTCTGTTCACTGTGCATTTAATTAAAGCATTCCCCGGGTTTCGTTGTTAGGAGATATTACCGGAATTAATTATAATTTGCTGGTATAAATGGATGTGTGGGTTCGAAATGGATATTAAATAAATTATGCACAACTGATTATATGTGATTAAGCTAAAGGGTTTACATGATGGATTAGTTAGGTTAGTATTTAATGTTGAGTATTAATTTAAATTGGGTTACATGGAATAATGAAAGGTGTTGTAATTTAAGTTGCGTGCTATTGAGATTTTAATGAGTTTGAAGGCTTGCCCTTCTATTATGTTCCCTCTTCCCTATTCTGCCTCTGTATTCTTGCCTGAGTGTGGTGAAGAAACTACTCACTCATCCTGAATGGTTGGTCTCACCCAGAAAACTATAAGGCTCTTGAGACTGTTTTCACACCTCAACCTGTACAGGCCTAGATGGCTACGAAGCCTTATGGCCACATGAGCCTACTTCTTCATGTTTTTGCCACTAGATGGCAGCATCTTTAATTTCTATTCCAAATGTGTGATTGGGGTTCTTCCTCAAACAATCTGACTAAAATTAGTCAACATAATTTTTTTTTTATTGTTATCTGGTTTCTAACGGGTTTTTAATTGTATTTCATCTTGGAAATTAATTACTAAGAATTCCTTAGTTACGGAAATTCAGATTAAGTGATCGGAAAAAGAATGTGATAAACCTCATTATATAAATCTTTAGGTTGAGCACTTCAAAAAATTCTGCAATTATTGTGTTATGTTTTATATAATTGGTGAATATATTGGTATTACAGTATTAGACAAACTAACAAGATCTGCTCAATGCCTGAATACACTTAAAAGAATACCTAAGTAACTGGTCTCTCAGTATCCCTTGACAAGAAAGTAAGAGGGTTAGAAAGACTATCCAGCAGAACATTGAATGCCACAGTACTTCGCAGGAGACAACGCGGTAGGTCCAAAACCAGATATAAAAATATACAATAAAAAATATACCACAAACTGGGAAGCAGTAGCTGAAAATAAATTGGGGTTTAGAAATCTGGTGCAGGTGGCCCAAGAACTACAAGATTTGTGAAGCGGATTTCACTGAATATATATTTATCATGGACCTAAGTACGTTTTCTCTGGTCATATCACTACTATTCGAGACTACTAATGTCTTCTGTAACAGTTATATTTTGTAAAATGAAAATCCATTTTCATCTCTTTGGATTTATAATTTTTTTTAATCCATTTGAAAGCTCAGTTGTTCGTTTATTTACCTGGTGAGACTTTTCCTTTGAAGGATTTGAAAGTTCTGAGGAAGAAAGACTTTTTTTTGATTTTTTTAATAAATTCTAAGTATACCTTTTGTATTCTTTTACTTCGCAACTTAAATTAAAGTAGGAAACATAAGTTGGTAGTGATTGTTAAGGAAATTGTAATTAGTTTTATGTTTACACTTCACAATCATTTACTTGATTGCAGGAATCGAAATACAATACTTGTCCCTAGGAAGAGGGGGGGGACATACACAAGAAACTTCCCCTATTTTATCCGGGAAGAAAAGCCGGGGAAAAACCGACTTTTAGAGCCGGGCACTTAGCGAGACTTTTTTCTTTTCTTATTCCTCAGTCCCAACCTCTCGGCTGGTTCCCTGAGGGAAATTGAATTCCCTTCGTATTGACGGAATGAATAAAACTTATGTTATTATCTCGCTTTTCTCATTTTCTTTTTTTTTTTCTTACAACCTCTTTAAGCGGGGAAAGTTAATTCATTAATAAAATTGTGAAAATGGGTAATAATTGAGTTTTTTCCCCCTTTAAGTACCTTTTTCGAAGTATATTCATCTTTAAAAGAAAGTGATTGAATAATGCTATTAACTCGATGAAAAGTAATTTATGTTGACATAAACTCATTTTATGAACTTTCATGAAACTCTTGACTAATATTATAGTCAAATTTTTTTTTATAATTGATATTTTTTTAATCCTGCTCTGATGTAAAAAAAAAAAAAACAGTGCTTTTAATTTTACCGGTTTCAAAAAAGTAATCATGTCTTTGTCTTCAATCAAACAGCAAACTATGTTTCACCTCCATTTTGTTTCCTCCAGGAGCTTCTTTTCGCTTTATATACAGGGTGTCAGTATTATACTGCCCGCCACATAACTTATACAATTAATATTTGGATAATTTTTTATTTATTTATTTTAGCAGTGGTATGCAGTCTATCTTTTACGGGTATTGCGAATTTCCTAACCTTCTGCAGTTCTTCTCCAGCGCACCTAACTCTAGAATTTCCAATGGAATTTGGCACTTATTTTAATGAATTTTCACAGAAAAAGAAATTTTTAAAGACAGAATCGTAAAGGGGACCTTTTAGTCCAACGCGCAAATCCTCATTTTTGGCAATTTTTTTGGAAATGGTTCTGAACATGAAAAAAATCATTTTTGAATTCGTGTAATTGAGACCTTCACCATCTTGACATTCTTGTCTTCTCAACCGATCGAAGAAACTCAAATTATCAACACAGATGGTTGTAGAAAACTGAAGATAAATGCTAAAACACACAGCTTACTTATTAATCCATGATATTATGTATATACACTTCCGTGTACTAACAGATACAAAAAAATCTACTTTTTCTTTTTTCAAACAATAATCAACTAGGTGTAACCAAAATTAATATATTTCAAATATTTTTATTTTATTTTTTTATGTATATATTTGTCCCTCCTTCTCGCACTAAGTTATATTACATTATTCGTTCTTTCTTTTTTTTTTTTTTTTT
>NW_027109334.1:613456-615491 GCF_000696795.3 Halyomorpha halys
TATAAATACATTAAAAGAAATGAATAAATAAGTTAAACAAAAGATAAGAATAAATAAGATAACAATAGATAATAATGTTGATACCAAATAAATTGGTTAAAAACTAATATATAAGTTAGAATAAATAAATGAATTAAAAAGAGATAAATAAGTTAAAGATAAATAAATGAATTAAAAAGAGAGAAAATAAGTTAAAAAATAAATAAATAGAATAAAAAAACTAGACCAACAAATAATAATGTAGATGTCCATAGATCTATGTACCCATACAGGTGATGATGTAAGACTATTATGGCTTGGGAATCAAAGTTTTCGATGCCCACACTTAGGTCTTCTCAGAAGCACCTTGTTCTATTTATTTTAAATGATTTTGTTAACTAGTTTTTTATTTTTCATGCAAATAATGAAAACCTACGAATTTCTCTTAAACTTTATTAGTTTAAAAAAAAAAAAAGTACGCCATTCCAAAGAAAATTCCAGACTTAGGTGTGCTGAAGACGGTTAAAAATGTAATAAAACCCTCAAAAGATATAATATAAGCCAAAATGAAAATTCAAAAATTTTATGGGTCTAGAAGGTATCTTATATTTTAAGTACCGCAGAAATTCCAGTTTAGGAGTTTAACATGAATAACGAACCACGGGTTTTTGTATACTTATCATCCGTTAATTATTAGAAACATTAAGTCATATTTTTTAAATGTTATGACCGTACTTGGAATCGGCATTAGCTTGATCACTAAAGTTAATTTTTAATCCTTCAATAGTTACGAAATTCTCCCTCTTAGGATCATTGCGTGCAGCATAACGGATTTCTAATTACTCGGATGGCTTGAAACAGTAATTAGCTAATTATGTTGAGAGGGGAAGAAAAGGAGATAAGGAAATCTCGACTTTTTTTGGTCACGTTGAAAAAAAAGGGGGCTATTAGCTGGCATTAATTAATGACTTGTAGTTGAATAAAATTATCGTAGAATATAAATGGATTTAGTCGTTAGCAGTAATATATATTTTACCTAATGGTCTATCTATATACAACGTATCTCATGTAAGCAAAGTTTGCTAATTAACCATGTTAGAATTATATCCAGCATATTTAAATCATTATAAGGAGCATATTTTCCGATTTTCAGTTATTATAAAAATAAAAATACTACATTTAATAATAGTTTGTCGTAAAACTGTTATTACGTTATCTAATTACGAATATGTGATGTAATATGATATATTAGAGCTCAGTACTTTGTAAGGAAGTGCTGTTACTAGACCAACGGTTGTGCAAGGAGGTGATCTGGTCAGAATCATACTCGACAGCCAGATTTTTACCCAATTAAGGGTACCCAATATATGAGACTGGGTGGACCCCAGATGGGCTCTAGAACTCACAGGGTTGACTAGGGCTACAGTGTAACAGAAAAAAATTTTCTACCTATCCGGAGTGATATATTACTATAATAATATAATATGTGCAATATTAATTGTTTTCTCTAATTATCTTTTATATAAATGTCAAAAGCAAAATAATAAAAAAAAAAAAAAAAAAAAAAATTGATCTGACTGGACAAATGACCTAATCAATATGAAACTTGCTTTTGTAAAGGTTCTTAGCAACTATCTTTTTTTTATCTTCTTACCTTCACTTACTTAAGTTTGTAAAGTTCCCGTGTTCGAATAAGCCAAGGTCAAATTATGAACACAGATGGTTATAGAAAACTGAAGAGAAATGCTAAACACACAGCGTACTTATTAATCCGTGATATTATGTATATACACTTCCGTGTACTAACAGATACAAAAAAAAAACATCTACTTTTTCTTTTTTCAAACAATAATCAACTAGGTGTAACCTAAATATAATATATTTTAAATATTATTATTTTTTAAAAACAATTATTTTATTTTATATTTTATATATGTATATTTTTTCCTCCTTCTTCTCGCACAAAGTTATATTACATTATTTATTCTTTCTGTTTTTGTTTTTTTTTTTCCAGCTCTATTTACGCTCTTCTTTCTATTCTAATCTCTCATACCTT
>NW_027109334.1:615541-624457 GCF_000696795.3 Halyomorpha halys
ACAAAATAACCACAGATTTATAAATTTTAAAAACGATACATATAAATACATTAAAAGAAATGAATAAATATAAAACAATTCGATAATCAACCAAAGAATAAAACAAATGTTTTCTGCTAACTAGTAACTGGGCGTTGTGGGAAACAGATTTTCTGACTACGAAACAAAAACAAGCTTTGAAGAAAAATAAGATTTTTTCTTAACACACATCGCTGAGATAATAAGTATTAGCATTGTGACAAGAGTTTATTTTAAAAAGTCATTAGTAGTCGACGTCTACATTTTTGGACTCAATTTAAAAGTGTATTTAAATTTTGATTAATATACAACAAAATAAGAAGTAAGTAAAATATCTATTGTAAATTATTCATAATTCATTGTAAAGTAATTGTTTTCGGAATATGATGTCATACAATTGTATTTTTTTCTGAGTTGTAATGTTCCTGATGATCGCGTGATAGCCGAAACGTCGGACATTTTTCAGTGAATTAAATTTATGATGAAATAATTTTTCCCATAATTATTTAATTATAAGTATCATTTAACTGAATTAAAAGTAAGGGAAGACGGAAATGTTTGTGCCTATACGTCTAAGTTTTTACACGTTATAAAAAATTAAGAAATCGACATAGTTCTTCTATGAAACTATTTTTACGTTCACTTTCATATCTATATACGGAATATATAGTAAGAGGATCGTGAGTTTAAATCACCAAGTCTCGCATAATGGTTGTGGGTGTGTATGTTCGTGAGCCTCTAGCTAAAAACAAAAAGCCACACAAAACTGAAACTACATGTTGATAGAAAGTATGGGATAAGATAAAATTTCAAGTAACGTTTAGTTAAAATCTATTTTGGCAAAAGTGCCACTTTGTATAATCATTTTTACAATTTAGGATTCTGTCTAAAACATCTCAAACGATTTTTGATCCTCAAACGAAGATTAGACCCAGCTAATATTAAGGACCATATATTAGCCGACTTTAATTCTCATATCTGACTGAGCCCTAATGACAAATTTTCAAAAAACCTTTTCTATAGTACCTTTTTTTTTTTTGCTCTAAATAACTAAACCTCTCTCCTGGTTAGCAATAATAAACGATAAGTAAATATGAGAGATATAAATTCTTTATTGACATCAAACAATGCTGACCAAATACAGTAGGTTGCTATAACACAGCATACTTATACATATTAATTAAAAGACCATTAAAAAGAATAATATAAACGAAATATATTTGTACAATATTATTTTTTTTTAAATAATAAAATTTGTATTTATTAGTATTATTAATAATAAGTAGTAATAAATTTGTATTTTTGTACACTCTAAATAACTAGCCGTCTCTCCTGGTTAGCAGTAATAAACTATAGGTAAATATGAGAGAGTAAGAAATGGTTTGATGACAGTAAGCAATGCTTCCCAAATACAGTGGATTGCTATATTAATATATTTGTACAATATTAATTGTTTTAATAACAAAATTTGTATTTAATAGTATTATTAATAATAAGTAGTATTAAATTTGTATTTATTTCTTCTTTCTTAGTATTTTTTAAAAAAACTATTGACACTATATACCTAATCCTCCCACTAAGTTCCACCGTAGCATATCTCATATTCCACTTTTCGGATGATTAGTCACAAATATTGAGGTTGTTATATTTTAAAGTAAGTTGTATTTTAAATTTATGGACTCTTTCAAAAGTGATAATTTTAGTAAGAACACATATGAACAATAAAGAAATAATGAAATACTTTGCAAATAACTGGAAATGTAGTAACGAATTAATATAAGATAACAATAGGTAATAATGTTGATACTAAATAAATAGTTTAAAAACTAATAAATAAGTTAAAACTAAATAAATGAATTAAAAAGAGATAAAATTAGTTTAAAATAAATAAATAAGTTAAAGATAAATATATAACTTTTTATTTATTAGAATTTGGTAATTAACTAAAGGAGAAAACAGTTTTTTGCCTGGAATTGATTCTTAGCTTTTTTTTTTTAATATGTTACCATTAAGATACTGTTTTCTTATTTTCAGAAACAAAAGAATACCAAAAAAAAAAAATGATTTTCTTCTATAAGATAATATTTAACCACATTGTTTATATATTAAATGATGTCACTTATTTTAGTGAGGTGTTCAAATGTTAAATGTTTAAAATCTGCATTCTGTATTACGTGATTTTTGTAAAAATGCTATCTGTTTTTTCTCATTTGGACCTAACGGGCACAATAAATTTCAGAAAACCCACTCACCTTTGTCTCCTCTAAATGTCATAGCCATTGTAAAACACAGTGAAGGTAGCATTATGGTCTGAGGGTCTATTTCATCTGTCCGACCTCAATATTTAGTCCTGATTATACTTGTGACAATCATGATTACAGATGATGATAGTGATGTCTAAGTGTAAAGCATACATGGCACAGCTTATTTATATTTTTTATAATTTTATATTTATAATAATAATGGAAGCCTAACGAACCTGAAGGTTGGACGCGATACCAACAATCGCTCTCTACATAAATCCTTCCAGTGGTGCCCCTCCAAAACCAATTCTACTTAATCAGTTTTAACGCAATCTTCCCATCGTTTCGGTCTACCCCTCGGACGTTACCCGTCGGTTCATTGTTTATTACCATTTTAGAAATCCGCTCGTTACTAAGCCCTACGACCTTACACGCCCATCTTAAACGCCTCAATGCTATAACTTGAATTATATTTACCGGGTGTAGCCCCTTAATTTATTGTTGTGTAGTCTTCTAAATTTTCCCGTTAATTCATCCTTTATTTTCGAAAACCTCAAAGTGCTGTTCATCCCTTAGTGTAAAAGGCGACGTCTCAGATCCATAAAGAACAGTGGGAAGGTAGTTTTGTAAATTCTAATTTTTAAGTTGTTGGACAGAAGGCGTGAGGTAACTAAGCAGTTTCGAAATTTAAAAAATAACAAGCATTTCCCGCTTTTTATGAGAAAATAAAAGCGAGGTTGAACCTTTTATTTCCTCATAAAATTCATTTTTTCTAGTTACCGTAGAAACTAAATACTTAAGGCTATCTACCTGTTGAATAGTATTTCCTCCTGTATAATTCTCTATATAATACCCTTTATTTGTTGAATAATTATAACTTTTTATATTCTTCACTTTTATATTCATTGCTTTTATTTGAATATACTTTTTTTATCCATGTATGTTGACTATTTATTTTATAGTTTAATGAAACATAATTGTGCATGATCTTATTGGATTTTATGTATATGTATATTTTCCTTTATTTAGAATGTTTACTATTTATTATGTTGATAGAGAATTAGATGTAGATATATAGGTTGATAATAGAATGAATAATTTTATAAAAAAACTAAAAAAGATGAACAAAAAACTATAATATAGAAAAATAAAATACCTAAAAATATCGTGTATTACTATTATGTATTTTAATAGTAACTAACTATGCCATTTTAATATAAGAATAATAAACAGTTGTCTAACTAATCTTAGTATGCTCTGTGTGTTGCTGCACAATGCAATGAGCGGCACTGCTTTTTGAATAAAGGTTTTCTCTCTTCTCTCTTATTTTACAATGTAAACTGCTATTTGCTAATAATTATTAAATTATACATTTCCTTAGCTCATACAATTTCTTTGAGTCTGTTGAATAAGAAATGTAGATGAGCTTCTAGGCTTAGAATAATCAAGGTAAGTTTCTCATATCCCCTGAGTGCTGTGCTAAAGCCGACAGTTGCAGACATACCAAGTCCTAGTTTTCATTCATTACTGTTTATTATATCATGTAGGTATAATATTTTATATTTTAATTTAAAATAAGGTTTATTTTAAATTAAAAATTGCGACTATTTCATATTTTTTGTTTACTCATGCTATAATGTTAAGCTAAACAAAAATGATAATCTTATCTTTTCTGTTTTTTATAATAAATAACTGAATTATTTTTTATGTGTTTAAAATTCATTATTTCTCTCAGTATGTATCTATTGAATTTTAAAAAATTTATTTACCAGGTACCGCGTGTCCTCGCTTTCTGCTGTCAGGAAAGGAGCACTTTGTTCAGAAAATGGACGGTCTATCTTCTTTTTTTTCTATAAGCCTTTGAGGATTGCCTTTGTCCGTTGTCTAGAAGATATCGTCAGGTTTCTGCTGAGTGCAGGTCCTCTGACCAATATACTAGCCCGATCAGTATCTCTTCATCCTGATTTCGTTCTGGATTGACCATTTATTTAAGATGGTGGACTAATCCTATCTTCGGAGTTATGATTAGTAATGTTTTACTTTCACTTCACGTTGTATAGTAAGGTGAAATATTGTTATTTTCAGAAACTTTGATTTGAAGTCTTGAAGCAAATATTTTAAGATCCTGTTAAGAAATGACCAAGACTCCGTCTGGTCTGTATACATATGCACTGCCTACCTCAAAAACCAAAAATTAGATGAAACAAAAATTACATATTTAGTGCAAGTATATTCTTGGAACGTAACATCAACGTTTTCCTTAAAATTAACAAACCGGATGTGCCACTTTATGTGAACAATTTTAAACATTTTTATTAAACTCATGAAAGTAGAATTAAATAAGCTATGTTTAATTCTCATTGAAATATTGAGACATGGCCAAAATATCGAATTAAAAAAGAATCTTCTTTCAAAGTAACTTTATGTTTATTTGAAATAATTAACCATTTTTCTTTGTTAAAGATAATTTTTTTTTTTTTTAGAATTGCAAACTTTTATTTTTTGATAATATTACAATCAACCACAAATTTAGGCAATACGTAATAGTGACAATTATACACTTCTGAACAAAAAATAATAAATAAAATAAAGTAAGTAAATAAATATTAAAAATACAAAATTTTTAGCCATATTTTGCATGGTAACTTGTTTTCCAAACCATCGTGAGAGATGTTTGGAGACTATTTTGCACATTTCGGTCAGTCACCTCTGAATCCAGCTGCGTTTTTAAGAATTTGTTCCCTCGCAGTTCTTCTGCTTAGCCTAATGATGTCTGTACTGGGACCCTGCCAGCTAAACCGCTTTCGGCTCCAAGTCAGTACAAGTGGCTACTACTGACTACCACCAGGAATGTTTATCAAATTTCCAGTCTAGATCCAGCGTGTTAAGTCTAAAGCAGGATGCGGCTCTTCACCGCGCACGGACGGTCTTGGGTTTGAAGCGTCCTTAAAGACTCAGCCTAAGCTTCATGGGCTTCTCAGCTACTCCCTGAGACTGGATGAGGACCAGTGTACAGGTCAAACCAGATCAAAGGTACTACCTCTTCAACCTCTTGAAAAATTCAAAATACATCCTAGCCCTCTGTGTGAATGTGGAAGGGAAGAACAGAGAACCGTGCACATTCTCCAAACATGTGTCCTGATGGAGGAAAAACGAAAGCAGTGATGGCCTCAACCTACTGACTTGCTGATCAAGCTGTACTGCGACCTGGAGGATTTTGTCATTCCCAGACTTGGCCATTTAAATACGAAGATCGAAGAAAAAATGAAATAAAAATAAATAAACAAAATTTCTACATGTTTATAAGAACAAACATAAATAAATTAAATGAATATAATCAAACTAAGTAAATAAAAATTATATACAATATTTACTATCTCCACCTAAGGATCCCTGACCCCACTCTATCCCCCACGCATGAAGGGTATATGTGAAAACGATAGTAAAAAATTAAATAATAACAAATGAATGAATATGACATGAAAAAAAAATAAAAGAGAAGAAATTATGAAATAATGAATAACAATAATAATGGGATTCTCTTTACCCCTATTCGATTCTTATGGCTTTGCTATCTTTTGTTAATCTGTTGTATTCTTGGCTCTAACCGAAAGTATTTTATTTGGTTATATTAATTATTTATATTTAATATTGTTATATTAATTATTTAATATAAATTATATCTGATGACTCAGATATGTAAACGTTATAACCAGCTGTCTGCCTATATTGAGCTTCATAAGAATTGCTTATTGTTATAGTGAATCAAGGAAGTGAAAATAAAAATCAAATAGTTCATAATTTAATTAAAGATAAATACTTCCATTGTTGCCAATGGAATATTATGAAGTGATTAAAATTACTTCATTATCACTTAAAGTCAATTGTGATATTAATATAAAAATGATTCCAATGCGTTAAAAATAAAATTAAACGAAAATACTGAAACTCAAGGGTAGAACCCTCAAATAGTCTTTTTCAAAATTCATTTCAGAAACGATTAATAACTTCATAATTCAGAATTTATTAAAACGTATCTGACCTTAATGAAGAGCTCCAGTTATTACTAGTGTGACTTTCTGTTCCGTGTGTCGTGACCCATACCTCCGTCTTATCTTCGTGTTGCTATATGCATTCGTGACCTCTAATACGCATATTGTCACGATTGCAATAATTGATGGGAATGAAACGGATAAGAGACAAATTTATTTTACTTATTGAGTTACTTGAATGAAAGAAATTGTAAAACATTTAATTATATTATTTATTTTGGTACTAATAATGTATTTGTATTCGTAAATTATGCTTTGAGCCTGTTATATTTAGATAGATTCCATATTAGACCATTTTTAATGACAACAATAGTTTAAGATTGTATTATGCTATGTAATGATATGATAACGGACATCAAGACTTCATATCTTCCAATGGATGATATTTTCTTTTCCTTTTAGCGGTGCTTTTGTCTTTTTCAGCAGCTATATCCTCTTTGTTTTTATCTAGTTTTATAATAATTAATTTAATAGCTCTTATACTGATGAAAAATTCTTCAATTATTTATGATTACTTGATGCAAAACAACAAGCTTTTGGAGAATTTTTTGGGCCCTTGACTTTTTCTCTTGGTAATTTTTTTATTTTAGAATACAATTGTAAGATCACAAATCACGAAGTCTCAAAATTACCAAAACAAAAAAAAATAAACTCATCCATGTTACGTCAATTTAGGCAACATCGTCTTAATTCTAAAAGTAGAATTAAGAAATTAAGATTAAAATCTCCCAATTTGTATTCTATTATTCCGTATCTTTCACTGATTTTTTTTCTATTTAGTTATTAATTAATTGTGTGAGGGGTCATTATATTTATTTACTATTTTTTCTATTAATAACCAAAAAAAAAATATTTCATATTTTTGCTAGAAGATTAAATAAAATTATAACAATAATTTTGGGTGCAATATAATCTCTAAACACCTACGTACAAGGCGTAGAAACATAATAAGATAAATTCAAGTTTAAAAATATCTTCATGAAAAAATATTCATAATTCCAGGAATTTCATTTCAGAATTTCAAAACCATGTTTTCCACGCCAAAATAGATTGGATTTAGTTCGTTTTGAGAACGACAAGTTTTAAAAGGAGATAAATCCCTGAAATAGACATAATTATACGATTCTAGGGACAAATTTAACCCTTTTCACTTCTTCAATTCTTTATTATAGTGGACGTTTTGAGCTTAAACCAGCTCATCTTCAAATTTTGCTTCCTCCTGTATTACATATTTTTACTAACTGTCTAAGGATCCTTAAACACAATTTATAAGGACCTGAAACTGGCTCACCTATGTATACACCAATATTTTTAATTAGTCACTATAGAAAACAATTGAATATCTACCTGGCCTCAATAGACTGATTTGGTCAGAATTATTAGACAGTGCACCGCCAGACATATTTGAGTACTCAATTGAAAATGAGATTTAATTATCATTAATTAATTTGTCCTAATGATGAATGAGTAAGTAAAGTTAAGCTAAACCAGAGTAAAGTATGAATAAAGAGAAGAAGTAAGGGAGATATGACAGATAATGAAAAAGAAAATAAGCAAGTAACATCGATCCAGTCAGCACGAATGACAATATTAATTGATCAATCAAAATCATTTATCCCAATAGAAAAAATCATTAAGATGTAAAAATAGAAACAGAACTTTTCAATTTGGTCAAAATTGATTCAATTTTTTTTTTTATCAAGTTTTATTATTCATTTAGTGTATTTAATTTTTTTTTCTAAACTGTGTTAAAAATGATGCTTATTAATTGAATTATGTACCTATATTCAAATAAAGGTATCTTACTAATTAAATACCAATTAGCGGTTAATGAACTGCTAATTTACTTTTAATCAAAGCCTAAAAAAGTCGTGTAAATTCTCTCAATACCAAGATGTACAAGAATAGACTATAGCTGAAACATACATACCTGTCTTTTTTTTTTAGCGAATAGAATACTGTTATATTTAATAATAAACCTACAATCAACGTCAACTAAGGACAGTAAGCATAAGCGTTAAAAGTATTCATTCATACCTAATCCACCGAAAAAAATGACACAAAAAATTATAATGGTGCCCAAAAATTAAAATAAACAAAAATGAAAAAAATATATTCCAATATGATATGTTTAAATAAAAATATAATCGATATAATAAAAAATGATGAAGTAATATCAAAATGAAGTGTATAAAACATAAGGGCGGTTTTCTTTATTCGTTTCATTTTCTAGTACTGAGATATTATACATTTTTGTGGTATAATTCCGTATTCAGGCTTTAATGTGTTTGTTATGTTTAGTAGATTAAGATTAGTTTAAGAATGGTGGGTGGTGGAACTTTTGGAGGGTTCGAACTTTTATGTAGAGATACTTTACATGACACTTAACATAAATGGACGTATCAACGCATAGTTTACGAATTTCTACAAAATGAAGTCCGTTTTATGATAACCATGTTTTAGTGTTATAGCTAATACTTATTGTATATATTATTTTATCATTATGTTATTTTATTTATTTATTTTTCATACAGATAGTTTGATTATGTTCATCTTGTCTATTCTTTTTTTTGTATATATTTTAAGAGAATTTTTTTATTTTT
>NW_027109334.1:625432-627279 GCF_000696795.3 Halyomorpha halys
ATATATTTTCTTAATTGATTTAAAATTATTTATAATCTATTTGAAATTACTATGTCATGAATCGAATGGACGTTAAAAATACAAAAAAAAGTATATATCGGAGGCTTTTGGGCCTCAAATGAGAACTGGTTTACTGAAGCCAAGTTGCCTCAACTTTTAAGGGTAAAGTTTTTGTTTTATCCAGTTTATAATTTATTTCGGCACATGCACCACATAATTTATATTCTCATGAATATCCGAATGATCCTCAATTTAAACTTTAAATGTATTGTCATTTTTGGGTTATGTAAAGGTTTCTCAGAAATGCCTTATCTGAAATTTTTAAAAATTTTTGTTTTTTTAACTGTGGACTTTTCTTGAATAATTTTTGGTTTTTCGCCACTTATAAACATAATCTATTACTAAAGATTGCTGGTACTTGTATTTTATGTCCAAAAACTATTTGTACATATAAAAGAAAATTCTGAATAGAACGTCACAGCCGGAAGAATTCAAGAGTTTCCTCCATGGCGACTTGGATCGAAGACGTCCGCTATTTATAAACTGTTTGCACCTGCACCTAAGGGCACCTCACCTTTTGAATGGCTCGTTATGAATGAGCTTCAAAGGTCGTAGTCTCATTTTCTGGAAATTAAATTCATTCCTGAAGGAAAACACTCCCTGATAATTCGAGAAATACATTTTAGAGCGTCGTAATATCCACACCATTCTCTTTATTAAATTCTTCGGTATAACCATGTTTAGTGTTCGTCTATTCATCCCTGATTATAGTATGTTGCCATATTCTGTTCCTTTGTGTTACCAGCACCATATTTTTTTTTTAAATCGTCTTAATTACTTACTAAATTCTTTAAAGTTTAGATGAGTAAGTCTCTAAGTAATGTTTTGTTGGATGCATAGGAAATTGAGATAGGAATTGGAAAATTATCAGACCTAAAACATTTTGAGTCGTTTCTTGGTAATTTATGTGTATGCTTCAAATAAGTTTTAAAATATACAGCTGCACAATGGTTTACAATTGGTCTAGGAACATTTACGATCTTAAGGAAATAATAATGCAAAAAATAATTCCAGTGAACATTGACTTCCTCACCCGCCCCAGTATCCCATCTAAGCGGACGGTATTATCATACTCTGAAATCATTTAATTATCACGAGTAAACCAGGGTTTGAATACATTTACTTATATCGAGCTATATTATAACTCTCACAAAAAGAATAAATATTAAGCCTATGTATGATTGGTGATTTGGAATTAACCTAAGAATTTCCTCCTGTTATACAATTCCATTGTTTTCACTATGTATTTTTTTTCTGTAAATTTATATTTCTGTCAATTTAAATTTAGTTTTATTATTATAATCTTACAGTTGAACAATTTACCTCTTGCGTTTGAAATATTTGGACATGCTATAAAAGGTATAAATTGGTATAAAAGATATGTTTATTTACGTGTTGTTTCTTCAATATATATTTATTATTGTGTTTTTATTTCCTTTTATGGTAAACATTGCGGTAAAGCCGTCTACTTAGGACATTTTATCTAATTGTGTTATTACCCATTTCAATACATTTTATAAGTTATACTAATAATTTTTTTTCAAAAATAAAATAATTCACATAATAAGTTCTATATTATTCTATATCATTGGCATTGTTGGTAACGAGCTCGCAGACAAAGCTGCCAGAGAGGCACTCACGCTCCCTGGCCGAGGCACTGCCGTTCTTACTTCTTCAGAACTCAGTACACCCCTTAAATTACAAATACTAGAAAAATGGCAGGCCAAGTGGGATGAAAGCTCTCCCAGTAAATTAAAAGAAATAAAACGATCAGTAAAACCATGGTC
>NW_027109334.1:627594-644444 GCF_000696795.3 Halyomorpha halys
TTATTTATTTTATTTTATTTATTTTTTTTTTTACTTTTATCATCCCATAGGCGTTGATGATCAGAGGGTTTTACGCCTTTAAGCAAAAATCAACCACAACAAGTTCTATATATATTATATCCTATTTCTAAGTAGTATTTAATATCTCAATTAAAATATGTTATATTTAGAAAATCAGTGTAGTTATTGTTTTTTTTTATTTTCTCAATTTAAACATCTATCCATTATATCAGGTTTGTATTTATATATATTACCAAATTTTTTGTTCAATTATATTTAATTGCCTTTATGTCCTGTGTAGAAAAAAAAAATTATTTCGTCAATTCAGTTGTGGATAATTTAGTTTTCTCTGAGTCTACCTGTCCTCCAGTTATAAGAAAGGAGTGGATTAAGTTTTCTTCCAGAAGCAGCTTTTAATTTTTTATAAAACCTGTGTCTCTCAAAAAATGAATCAATTGAACAAACAATTTCTGATATGACTTCTTATTAATTTAAAATGAGTTATTTTATTTTTTTTTTTATCATGTTTCGATTTACCCCTGAAATAAACCCTTGCATTTTCTAATCATTTTTAACCTCAATAATTCTATACGATTTTCAAAGAGTGTGAAAGGAATTTTTGATGACGTACGATTATCGATTTTATTACATGAATCCCTAAAGTAACTGTTTAACAAAAATTGACTCCATAAGTAAAAAAGTAGTATGAAGTTAGATGGTCTTGTGACTTTGATTTATTGTGTTTATTACTTTTTGCTAAGTGACATTTCAGTATTTTTTTAAAATAAGAAATAAATTAATATGAACCTGACATAATTATAATAAAGACAAAATAAAATATATTATTACGAAGATTACGTATCTATAATTTAAAATATATTATTAAATTATGTATCATTTTTCTTGTAAATAAGCTAGACTTTTCCAAATACTTGAGCAACTTACTTTTGGAAGTTGTGGGAAGATTGAGGCCAGGGAAGCAACACCGATTCGAGATGGAAGATAGAGCACAGACTCCCAGATTGCTACCGTAATCAGATTAGATAAAAACTTTGGGAGGTAAATATTTCCACAACTTTTTAAATAAGCAATTTTCATTATTTTTCTGAAAACATTTTCTTTTTCTCGGGTATGAAAATAAAACTATAACTAAGCTTTGACAAGGTCATTTTTGTTGGATATATACTTGGAACCAAACTAGGAATTTATTTATTTGTTTGGTACTAAAAATCTTCCAAAACTCAAAACCTTATAAGATAATCAATCGAGATATTGGAATGCTAGGAATTGTTTCGGAGCGGTTTTAGCAACAACATAAAGTAAATAATTCAAAACGAAAATTGTAACTTGAGACTAAGGATTTATGAATCTCCCAATGCTACAAAATATTTCGTATGGGGTAGTAAAATACCGTCATATTTTATTTGTTGTCTTCATTATACTTTTATTTAGCAGATAAGATAATCTATTATATTAATTGATATCTATTAGCATTATTATTTCGCCTATACCGCAAAGTCTTTGAATATCAAAATCTGTTCGCATACTACATTATTTTAACATGCATGCATACATACACAAGATTCTAGGAATATTTACTTCACAATGATTATTTTCTAATGGAATTGAAAATGTTCATAGTATTAATAGTTAATGAAATATAAATGTTTTCTTGTCATGCAAATATCAATAAACTTTAAGATATCTTCTCAGTAAATGATGTGTGAAATCGTCTACTTAGCAAATAAGTTAATATCTTTAACTTGTATTACATCCAATATTGTAGTAGACATCTGAAGTATTTTTTCTTTATTTTATTGAACTAAGGAACTTGAATCTGAAATAAGAAATGAGAACAGTTATATAATCTATATTGTTGACTATTAGATATTCATCAATAGCAACTCTTCCTCCTTCCCCCATCTAAAACATATAATAATAATAATAATAAAAATAAAATTTTTCGGTTTAGTTTAGACATAGTTAATGATATTTTTTTAATTTGTTGTAGTGGTAAAATCTAGATCATTAACAGAAACTTCATGCCTTTGATAATATTAACATCTTATTATAATATGTTTTCCTACCAAATCTTTAGAGTTTTACTTTTTTTTTGTATCCTCCTATCCTTCATTAACGTTTTAGAATTTAAAAAAAATATGGGTATAATGAATGAACTATTATAGCATTTTGTGGCAAATTCCACCCGAAATTGATGTATATCCATTAAATACAAACTAGGTACCTACACAAACTCTCTAGTTCCCAACCTTTCTCTTTTT
Organism: Halyomorpha halys; assembly: GCF_000696795.3. NCBI lineage: Eukaryota > Metazoa > Arthropoda > Insecta > Hemiptera > Pentatomidae > Halyomorpha > Halyomorpha halys. The sequence continues at coordinate 629,877 of NW_027109334.1, forward strand.
GAAAATCCTTAGACATACCTAAAAAAAAAAGGTGGCTGAAATTTCTTATAACGTAGAATATTCAAGAAAGTATTTGTATAAACCAATTTTTAATTTTATTCAATTAAATTTCTTATCTAAAAACTATCAAAAATATTCATTATTTTTTAATAATAATGTCATATATACTTCAGTTGCACCATATATTAAAAAAAAAAATAATGCTATCCGAAATCAACGATTTCCCACCACTTTTCCACCATCACCAATGTGATACAGCCAAAAAACGACACGCCCCAACAATTTTTATTTTAAGGAAAATAAAAATTATTTTAAGGATCTATATTATTATACCTGTATTATTAACTTTTGACATAATATTTTATTATGTTACGGTTTTGATTTTAAAAAAAAAAATCTTTATTTTTGTAAGTTTATCTTAGAACTGTTAAAAAATAAAAATATTGTAAGTACATTTTTTTCCGAATAAATAGTTTACGAATAGAAATTATATTTTAATTTATATATAGATGAATAGAAGCGTTTATTATTTTATTCAGATTACATTTTTTTTTAATTGATTAAAATACTTCATTTTGTCATGAGCATAGGCAGTCCTTCTGCTCCCGTATAAAACGAACCCTTTTAAGCAATAACTTCCCTCCCAAAATTATTGAAAAATTTATTTACAATCTTTTATAAATAAGTTATTAATAAATACAAAAATCGCACCTCATCCTCAGCGATTTCTCTACATTTTTTCATCTGTAATTCTATGTATCTTTTACCCATTTTAGGATGTATTTCATTTTCTGTCTTACCCCTCATATTATACATTTCACTATGTTAATTTCAGTTTTTCATTATTTACATTTTCTCTCTTACCTTTCATTATGTTTATTTGTATACATGAGCACTGCCTGATTTTTAATAACTGTTTTATAATTTTTTTTTTTTAAATAATTCTTATTTCTACAGTATTATATTTTATCTTCTGTTATCTGCTATCTACTCAATTTATTTTTGTAAATATTTCCAAGTTTGTTTGTTTTTATTTGAATTAAGGTTATCTCGCTTTTGTTTTAACCCTGATCAACGCCTGAAATTCCGATCGAAATTTCGTCACAAATAAAATAACTTTTACTTATTTGTTTATTATTTCCAATCATCATCTTCTCATAGCATACTTTTGTTCTTCTATTAAGGTCTTCGTTTAAATCTAAATTATAATCATAAACATACAAACTTTAACATAAATAATCTAAGCAGTTTTTTTATTCATTAATGTATATAATTAAATAATAATAATATTGATGGTACAATTAATTACTTAGAATTACGTAGGTTAGAAATAAAAAAATACATAGTTGATACATTACCTATTATTCCTAATTTAAAATCTAGCATGTAAATAAAAATATCATTCCGGATCGCTTAAAAACAGTTATGGCACTTAACAACTTAAATCTTAATAAATTCACCTCTAAGTTTTACAGTAGTACCTAAAACGAGCAGAAAGGCAAAGGAAGGCTTGAAATTCCTGAGATTGCAAAGCTTTTCCCCGCTCGTTAGGGATGAGTTATGCACTCTCTCACTGTAGCGTTAAAAAGGAATAGTGGTCGCGAAAGAATTTATATTTTGTTCTAGTTGTTAAATTAAATCTTTTTACTTTTGTTCTCTTATGATTTGTTTATTTAAAATTAATTTTTCTTCTATTTATTTATTTAATAATTTTTTTAACTTTAACTCTTAATTAAGAGTGCGGGAACCCAAAAGGTATAAGTTTCAATATTTTTGATATAGGTTTTTTTTTTCTAAATGTGCCTGAACACAATTATCAATAATTATATAATGCTTATCTATAATTCAACATTTTTGTCATCACTGAGGCAAATGTTAGATATCAAAAACCAAACTTTCATTCACAATACTGTTTACCTATAGTTTTCGTCCACTCAATTAACATCGAAAGAATCAGTTTCTCTTAGTATGTACTTACCTTAAATTTAAAAGAAGCTTTATGCTATGTCAATGTAAGTTTTACAGTGTTTTTAAGTTTATTTTTTTCAAACCCTTCATTTTTGAGTTACTTTACTGTCTTGGCGAGTGAGCAATATATAAGACAAAGGTATGGATGACTTAGTTTTTATCTAATATTCTAATTTTGAAGGATCGAAAAAATAAATAAAGTAATTTATTAGATCGATAAATAAATAGAATATAAATGCAGCTAACGAAAAATCAGTTTTATACCACTTTCAAAGTAGCATTAATGAATAACCTTTAAAATAAAGGGCAGAATGTGCGTTTTGACATACTCACGAAGTTTCAAAAGCGTAGTTTCATTTATAGTAGACAGCACAAAATAAGGAATGTGGGTATTTATGTCAAGTTGCCGAATTGAAACCCAACAGTGAAAACCGGTTTAGCCGTAAAACCACCAGTTGTAGGCAATGTTGACTGTTCCTTGTTTCTTAATGCTTCCGTTACCAGGTATATTACGATTATTATCTTTAATAATTAAAACTTTATTGGTACAAAGTGTTATTTAAGAATATTGTAGGCATAGAAATAATTGGTTTGAGTAAATACGAATGTTAAACAATAGGTATTCCAAACCATGAATGGTGCCTTTGACAGGCCTTTCGTGCCAGCTACTACTTAGCAATTTTTTTTCTGAACAAAAAAACTGTAACCTTTTTTTGAAATAAATGTTATTTATTGAACATACAATCGATAATTGTAATTTTAGTAAAAGTGATATCTAAAAACCTATTACCTTAATGTAGTATATAGACCATATAAACCCAATGGGTCTATCATCAATTCTTTATTTGTTACTAAAAGCGTTAATCTTTTTTTTTTATCTTATGATGAAACAATTCTGCGTCATAATTATTATCGATAACTAATATAATTAAGAAAAATTATCTCTCTTGTACGAACCTTAGAAAAATTATATTCTTATATACATTATTAATTTTTTAAAATAATTAAATATACTATTGCAATCAATTTTCTCTACACTGCTGATATTAGATGGTAATAATGCTTTTACTTTAAGTATTATATAAATTTTCCCAAACCAATTTATATTTCTAATACAAGGAATAAGCAGGTATTATGGGTTTATATTTAGTCATTTCCAAACAATTCAAAATCAATTTTGCTTACGTTTTTAGATTAACCTTTCAATAACTTTCAATTTTTCAAAGTTTATTACTAGAGTTTTATTTGTTTATCTAGTTTAATCCATTTAAAGTTGTTTATTGAAATGAAATGACTTGAAAAATCTTTCTTCAGTTTGGGGCATTTGTTCCTTTTAAGATTACAATTTTTTGCATATCTGACTGCCTATGAAAAAAGTAATAATTTTTTTTTCTACGCCACAGGGATTTGCCCTCTCGCAACCCAAGTTTACTTTTGTTCCTAACTTACTTACTTTTGTCCCGCATCCTGCTTCCAGACCAATACACGTAAAAAGATGTCTCCCATGTTGCATAGAGGAAATTTCGGTGAATCTACGATCCCCATTCGATGAAGGTGTTTTTGAAGCAGATCATGTCCTGACTAGGAACAACACAACCCACTCCCTCAGCTCTGCTTAGATTCGTTTATTCTTATGCAGTAGGCTCTCCTAATTCTTTCCTTCCGCTTGAACTTTATATTTAGCGCTTGTCTTGTCCTTACAATAAGAATTTATAATTGATTTCACTGTTCTGTAGGAAAGTGTTCGAACAGACTGGTTCTCCGCACAAAGGAACTTAGCCAACTTGTCAGCTTCTTCATTGTCATCTATACCAACATTGTCTGGGGGTGTCCACTGAAGAGATATGGTAATTCATCTTTTCTTCATTGTTGCAATCACGTTTCTGCACTTTTCTTTCGTGGGTGACATTCGCCTCTTGTCGGATAAGTTTTTCATATAGACACAGAGCAGATTTCTCTAATATTATAAAAATAATAGAAGAAAGTGAGATGACAAATTAACATTAATTATCATCTTTTATTACCCCATTATATAACATTATATAGTTTATGTATCAAAAGGAATAAATATTTTATAGAATCTAATAGTTAGTATCTACGACTTTATAAAAAATGTATTAGAAATAAAAATCTTAAAATTAAATTAATTAGTCTGGATAAGTTCCATAGCTTAATATATTTAGACGAGGTTTGATTATATGGACAAGACAGTCTACTCTATGGTTTGTACTAATCTCGCTGAATCGCCACTCCGACAAATTTAGTTCATAATAAAATTAAATATAAATTATTTATAAATATATAATTAGTCTCATATAGTATTAATTTAGATACTTTTAGTTCAAGTTCAAGAATTATAACATACATTATCTTATAGATACGAACTACATTTATTAAAATCAATTAAATACGTCTTTATTCCTCATACACAGAGATATATCTGTATATCATCACATCGGTATGTAAATATTCCTTAGCAAATTGAATTTTTACTTAAATACCTAGAAAGATCTTGTAAAGGTTTAAAAATATGTATATTCCTCTGAATCTAAATTTGTAAAGCGTAAAAAAAAAAAATGTTCTTACATTTATTTTTAGAATATATACAAAATTAAATCTGAGGTCCTATTGTGAAATTTTTATTACAGTTGTAGATAATATTTGTTATATAAACAGGGCAGATGATTCCGTTATTCCAAGGGAATTGAATTTCACAGGCTTATCTTGTTGTATTGTGTTGCACCTCCAACCTTAATGTGCTTCTGTTTGTGTCGTCTACTTCTTTCTTAATGAGAAACCTTCGTTTTTTCCTTTTTCCTGGTTTAATTTTTTTTTTTTAATTTAAAAGTTTTTTATTTGCCTTCAGAGTTTCTGGTTCAAAAATAAATCATTAAAACTTTGACTTAGTATTGGTTATCGGTTATTGGACTGAGATCATTAAAATATGTTGTCCTGTTTTATAAACTTAATAATTAAACACATATATTCGTAGTATTTTCTAAAATCATAATTAATCCTAATAAAAAATATTTTAACATTACTCATATATTTATTTTATATTAGTCAAATATTTAAGGAGGATAATTTTTCGGTTTACTTTAATTAAGTTTTGTTATTTTATAATAACTGTCAATGAGATAAACCAGGTTAGAACACTACAGGGGATGTGTAGGAGCAACAGGAATGGATGGAATCTATTGTACTGCATTTTAAGATGAGAATTAGAAAAGTAATATATAAGAGATGTAAATTGGAAAAGTGGATCGAGTCTGATGACGGAGCTCACCACGTTTCATCATGTAAGTGGTAAGTTAGTAGTAAGTGGACCGTCCGTAGATCAGGTGATTAGGTGCAGATCTGACCTGTCTGAGATCTGCGGGCGGCACCGGTTGGAATCTGGCCTGATGCGTTGACTTTTTTCACTAAGCGGTGGTTCCACAAAATTAAAAATTTGACCCCCACTATGATTAAAATATGGAGTAGGTGTTCCGTGGAATGCTGGTCTGAGAAACTTATGTATATCATCCGTGAGAGTAATTTGAGGCGGAGAGAAAGTTACTATCCTCAATGAAAAAATAAAAAGAAATGGTTTGGATATGTCATAAAACAACTAAGGCGCTCGTTATCTTTTATTTTCTTATGCACCGTATTGTATAATAACCACCTCTTCTAAGACCCGATCGAATTTTAAAACATCAAATATTAAACTACAAAATCAGTACAACACAATATATAAAAATACAAAATAACATAAAAAAATAAAGTTTTTTGAGATAAATTAATTTAAATCGTGTTTTTAATTTATTATCGCTGAGGTTTGATACTACTATTAACAAAGAAATTGAAGAATTTGGAACGAATAAATCAAATACCCCTGTTGATTAATGACGATGATGATAATGTCAATGATCAACAGATGTTTAATCAAAACATAGCTTTACCGTTCAATAACTCCGAAGAATCATTTTATCATAGAATGGATAAAAAAAATTAGGGATATTTTACGCTCTCCATGAGAGTTGAACTTTATAAGAACCAACAGCTTTCGACTATATTTGTCATCAAGGTAATATTGAAAGTATACTTACTGTGTTTACTTTAATGTTGCGTATGTTTACTTCCTTATTGCTTGTTTTAACTTACCTGAAACAGGAAAACTAATACTTATAATCAACAAAATAGCATCAAAATCCAATTATTATGTTTAAAATAATTTAAATAAGTATTAACATGTTCATTAACCTTAATGATCCCTATGTAACCGATCTAACCCGGACCAAATATCACTCCTTCCATTATAAACTCTCTAACCACTCAAACCCCCTAGTTTCTAGCCTGCCATCCTCTTCCATTCCTGAAAATCCTCCGAGGCGCCTGAAAAGAAGTTGGCCACGAAACCTGCTAATGTAAAATGTCATTAGAGTGTGCTATGTATGTGTTTCAGGATGCAAGGATAATCGCTGATGGCAATTATTCAAAAGAATAAGTTAATTAATTTATATTGAGTCCTGCAAAACTATTACTATAATTGAATTCCTTTCCAAAGGTTTTTTTGTGTTTGCCAGTTTATCAGTTATTGAATATCTTTATATTTGTTTATTGTTACCATTTAAATGTAGGATACATTAGGGAGCGGTAAAATTTATTCTTAGGTATATGCAGTACAAAAAGGAACAATATATATATTTATAATTGACAGTTCAGAGAAAATTATGTTATATTACAATGATTTAGATAGCTTGTTTGCCATGAAATATTATATTACAACTGTTTACCAAAATCAGCGGATGTATTAGATGTAGGTGGGATGGATTGGTTGTTATCTGTACCTTCTGGTGGCTTCCTTCTCTTCGGTCCTTGTCTTTCTTCCTCTCTCAAGCCTGGTCCTCTCTCGTCTGTCTTCCTCTTCAATACCCTTTTTCTTGGTCTAGTTGTCCTGCCCATTTTCTCCCACTTCCCTTTTGGGACGGTACCTTTTTTTTTGTATCTAATTCCTCATTGGCCATAGATGACAGAACACCCCGTAGGTAGGTGTCCCCCCTAGGTCCGATAGAGGGTGGGAAAGCTTAACATATCTAGGGAAGGGTTTGTACCTGCTTAATTGGCTTTTGATCCTTCCTCAAGTACTGTCGTTTTTGTAGTAACACTAAAGTATTAATAGCTCTAATAAGGGACCCATGTGGCAAATAAATACAGGTGTGTACATATCCAGGGACACTGTAAAAGGTTCCTTGAAGGATATTTCACCCTGGCCAGGTATCGGGACAGATGGCGAAAATCCTTAATAATATCCAGAATTGTTAGAAGAATTGATATGTATTTCAAATGCAACTAACAATGGGTAGTTTCTCTACACGCCTGTAACACTTCAATTTAACTAACATCAAATTAACTGAATGTGTTATATAATAATGGGGTAGCGGTAACGCGCCAGTCTACCAAGCTACAGATTGTCAGATCAAATCCCGGTCCCACCCGGATTTTTTTCGAGCACAAAATAATGCAAACTTCACTCGCAACCACCCCGGGCATTTGTGAGACTCGTTAGCCAATGGGTGGCACTCTCAAAAAAATTAGCGTGGGAGTTACAAACCCACCCTACGAAAAAAAACCACGTCAAGAAACGTGCGATGTATTATGAAATACATCGCGCAAGGACTTAGGCCTCCATGGTCTGTTGCCCATATAATAATAATAATTATATAATATACAGTTGTAAATTTCAATGAACATATTAAAAAAAAAAGTATTAAAAATATATTTCAATATAATTCATGATATAGGGTACTTTAAAGTGTTCAGTACTCTTTGTAGATCAAAGGAATGCAAAGTAGTGATTTGGGCAAATGCCATGCTCAACTGTTTCCTAGTTTCCCTCCTCCCCTCAAATTAAGGGTACCAACTTTATAGGGGATGGGTGCGCTTTAGGCTGACATACTGACCCTAGAATCGATCCATGGCTGGTGTTATGGTATACATAATTACCCGTCAAACCCGGATTCGAATCTGAGCTCTGAAGGTAGGAGCTCAAGTGCACAATTTTTTTGCCCTGCTGGGAGGACAAAATACCCCAAACCCATTTAAGAATGTGGTTTTGATAGTTTCTTTCATGAGGCAGTTGCCAAAATAAAATATTTTATAAATAATAATCATAAGTATTATCCGGCAAAATTATTAATTCTTAAAAAATATTAACACTTTTTAAAAAATTATACTATACTTTCTTCGATTTATATTAACTCCTCATGACAAAGAGATTATTTTACACTATCACAACAATATCAATCTATTAAAAGTTGTTATTAACAGAAAAATTATGACATAACACTGATGATGCATAAGAAGAAAAATAATTACATGGTATTTCTGCAGTATTTGCATGAAAGTACATAGATAAATAATCTAAAAATTACTTAATATTATCAACATAAATATTTGATTTGAAAAGCATTATAATTTCGCTTCTTTTAATGTTAAGAACAGAGTACATGTTTAAGGAATTATTGCAAACTGAATTCTTGATTTCCGCTTGTTTTCATGAAATAAACACCAGTTTTAAAAATTATAAATAACTAAATTATTTAATATTTTATACTAAGAGATCGAATTATCAAGTTGGCAGATGTTGCCTCATAAATAGTAGATGGAGTAACTTTACTAATTACCATCTACACAGCATTATAATGAAATGGGTGTAATAATTAATCATTAAACAAGAATCAGTCCGATCATTTAAGGTGACTTCGAGATTTGCTTTCTTAATTTACAAAACTATATACAAAATCAAATCGACAGCTTGACTTTTTATTATTTTTATCATTAAACAATAATATTATTATTTAGTTTTAATCATTCTTTTTTTTTTAAGGTTTTAATGTTAATAAGTTGTGCATATTTTCTAGGTTTTTAATGTTAAGTGGTCGCGCATTATTTTTTATTTATATTTTCAAATTTACAACTGTATGTTTTTTAGTCAAAACACATGATAATCTTGGGAAGAACGGTAGCACTTCTGTCACTGCTTTGAATTAGAAGATCACATGGCCATCTTATTTTCTGATTTCAGGGATAGTTAAGGATATGAGATTAAGAACTGATGGGTTTGGATGGTAGAGGGTTTGAAATTAACGGAGGTATATCTATTAAGCCCCAAAGTCCAATTTCTTATGTCCGAAGAGGTATATTAATCATAATATATATGAGTTTTTCTTGTAAATAGGAAGATTGGAACGTGTTGCAAACGGAATCCAACGTATAAAGGAATTTCCGATAATGCCAGCTTCTATTGGTGATCGTATTGAAAGATTGAAAAGTAATGAAAAAGAAGGAAATAATGTGAAAGAATCAAACTATTTTACAAGGACGAATATATAACTATTAATATTATAAATAAAGTATGCAAAATTATAGTAATGCTGGTAAAATGAATTAAATAAATAAAAATTTATAAAAGTGATATTATACAAAATTAATTATTAAAAACTAAATGAATATAATAAAAGTCTTCTTTAACAAAACAAAAGTATTTGATGAAGGATGCCTCCTCGGTGGGACATAATGTCTATCTGTATGACACCTGCTTGTCGAAACTAGTAATTGATAATTATGAAACTAATAATCTATTTGTTTGACCTGTTAATGATGTTGGCCGTCGACGTAGATGGACAATCATGTTGGCTGCTAAGAGACCTCAAAACCGACTGGTATATAATTAGAGAAGCAGCCATTTTGAGATATAGTATTTTCTGTAAGCAGCACCACTTATGTATTTTTGCGGCCAACGGTGTACCTTGTTTACAATACACCATTAAATAGCAATAATCACATTAACAAAATTAAAATAAATAATAGCTTGATTTTTTTATTGTTAAATGTATTTTTAAAAAAATTCATCTTCAATATAAATATAATAAAACAAACTAAAGAAATAAAACGTTTACGTGCGCAAACATAGCGTTTTTCAAGTAAACCTTGAATACTGATTGTTTTTAGATAATAATTGAAGATGAGAATGAGCTATATGAATTTAAATTAAAACCGATTGGTTGTAAATGGCAAAAGATACCTCTTAACCAGAGTCCTTAACCTTTTTGTTAAACAGATAATATAATAATAATACTAATAATAATTTATTTATAGGGCAACCCCCGTACAGATGGAGTTAGCCTGCGAGATACATAAAATAAATAATCAATCGTAGTAATTTTACAGAAATGGAATTTCCAAGTGTTCTTAATTAGTTCTAAGCCTCTTGTTACCTTTATAACATTATTACACTTTTAATACATTGATTAAAAAATTTCAAGAAATTTAGAAGAAAATGTTTTTATTTTATTTCGTTACTTTTATTTGTGTTGAAGGGTTTCTAACTGTCTGATTGATCGTTGCTTGTTCATCTTCAAACTTTTTCCTTTTTTATACTAAATTAATTACTCAGTATGTCATATGGGCCCTTCATCCCATTTATGGCCATCGGAATTACGCCTACCCGCCGTTTCGTCCTTCTTTGCTATTCATTACGCCCTTTAAACATCCCTTATCCTGATAGCCCACAAACTATAAATAAATGTTGTCTATCGTAAGCTTTTGGGATCATAAACAATCATTCTAATCATAATCAAAAGTTAAAAAAAAATTTTATATTAATTTGTACATTGTAGATATATGGTAAAAGCCTTGATTAATGAAATTTGTATTTCGTAAAGTTTTGGGATCATAGACAAGCATTCTCATTATAAAAAGGTTTTAAAATATATATATTTATTTAATATTAATTTATCATTGTAGATATAAGAATCTCGAGAAAAATTATATCGATAAACAAAAATAAAATAATCTATCAAATATTGTTCTAGGATTTGTATATTTGAGTATAAATTATAATATTTATATTGGGATAAAGATGCAAATAATTAATTCAATAGGATGAAACGTTATGAAAACGTGAAAAAATAGTTAATATTGAATAAAACTGAGACAGGTTTTATTATTGTGTAAAGTACGCCTTCACTTTTGATTAGACGGTTGGATATTGTTTTTGGACTGTATGACATTAATTGAAATCAAAATAAAACATTAGATAATGGAAAGAGAATTTATTTACAATCTAGAGGTTGGTTGAACAAGAGAAAATGTGAACGTTAAATAATAAATCTATTGTAACTGAAGGTATCAAGGGTGACCGATACAGAACATTTATGGTTGAGGTTAATGAATTTCGATTGGGCTATGAAAACTGCAGATAGATGGATATAATGGATGGCAATGGTACAAATGGATATAGAAGGAAGATGTCTTACTCATTCTCTCATACTTCTATCTACCCTCTCCTCGGCTACCGGAGTGCTCTTTGTTTGTGTCTTTACTCACTCATGGTTTTCTTTACTGGCGAAGAAAGAAAGACTGCTTCTGGCCAAAGCTTGATAGCAAGTGAGTGAGTGTTTTTTGTTATCTCGGCCACACGGGGCGCTGATGTTACAATCGCCAGTAGCTATATAATTATAATTTGATTCGAATCATCCGTTTAAACGGAACAGTTATCATTATATTACAAAAGAATGGATTAATATGGTTTTTCAATAGTTTCTTTGATCGATATCAATAATGAATATTCCTTAATTGAGTTCTCTGTTTTTTTTCTTTTCATGCCCATCGGAATTATACACTCCTCAGATCTTTCAGATAAATATGATTTTTCTGTTGAAAAATTTTGGAATCGTAACACTACCAATTGTAAAATCGATAGGGATTGATAATTTCACTGATGATTTTCTTGTTATTTTTATTTATCTAGTGCTTTAAGGGCCTTTCTGTAAAATTTGGAATAATATATATAGAATCGTTGTTTCATAAGGTTACATCAATTATTAATTTATGGAAATGAATATCTTTGTGCTTTTAAAATCATTCTGCCAAAAAAAATGTTGGAGTTAGTTCGCCATCTTTGATTAGTCCACTTGTCAATAATAAGGGCTTGTGTATCGATATTTCTTGTGACATTTTAGACTTTTCTGTCTAGCAGTATTAATGGAGATATGACCGAAAAAGATTAAGTGTTCTATTGATTTTTGGAATCTATAGTTCAGTACATTTAAATAGTTCTTCCTTCAGATTAAAGGAGCCGTTTAGGGAGTTAGGTGAATATCGTAATATTTATAATTTCAAAATTTTCGGAAATATACTACTTTTGCTGCCCTTTCTTGATTTCTCTATCAGAAGTTTTTATAATCTAGTTTTATGAGTTCGGTTTTATTGCTGTTGAAAAATAGCATCATTGTTATATATTTCTTTATTGTTTTTGTTTAGTAATACCTGAAATAGAGATGTGACCTGGAATAGGACTATCTAAGTAAGAGGAAGCAAGACTAGAACACTATTAGACTTGTCGGGTACGTACAACTAACGTAGACGAAGATTGATGACTGGAGTGTCGTCTCAGACCTCTGTTCTACCGCTCTCTCCTTTGCATTCTCAAGGACACCACGGGATAGCTTGGTTTTATTCAAAATCATTTGTATATTATTATAAAAATTATAATGACTTAATTAATCATATTGGAAAATACTCCAGGAGAAGAATAAGTAGAGAAGAATTTAATATTGCTATATTTTTTATTATTCCTTAATTTTTGTCTTCTATTTTATCCATTTACATACCAACATCCTTCTGTTTCAACTCTTGTTCAATTATTAATGATGAAAAAAGGTGAAAACTGTATTTAAATTTAAAAATTTTAGTGTTTGAAGATAATTTATATTTCGATTATCTTTTTTTTCTTTTATGAAGGTTCGAAACCAATTTAACAGAAGTTATATAAAATTATTAAAATAGATATAGATATTTACTTTAATTGAGGAATTTTCTAAGGAGTTAATAAATCTTTTTTTTATAATGGACAATATAAAAAAAAGATTTATTAATTTATTGGGATATGCTTTTTTTAGTATTGAATTATACATAGAAAAAGCATATCCCAATAAATTAATAAATCTTTTTTTTATAATTATTTTTTAAAAGTGGTTATATTGGCTATTGACAGAAAACTCCTCCAGTATTGGCTATGAAAAAGTAGATGGTTTCAGTTTTTACTATATACGAATATTTTTTAAAAGAGTATATACTGCTCAAATAGACAAATAGTCTCACCTTTCTAATTTGTACTAATCAATGAAAAATGTTTTTATTTTTTAATGAATGTTGACAACTTTACTGGAAAAGAGGACCCGGCAACAGAATCAGGAACAATTTGTCACCAATTTGCATCCTTTGTCGTTGATTAATAGAGCCCAAATTCCATGGAGATCTGATTCATTTAACTTTATCACTGCTCTCTTTTGGTAATTAGTTCAAGGGATCTATCATTTTTCCATGTCTGTTCTTTGATCATTTCTTCCTAGTTTGTAAAATGAAAAAGAAATAATTACAAATTAAAATTTTTTTATATGCTTTGAATTATTTTGTGTAAGGGAAAAATGATAAAATTTTGCAGTGGAGCATTAAAAGACTAATCTCTGTTGTTTTATATTATGTCTGGATATGTGGCATTTATCCTTCATAATCCGCACACCATCTCTAAGCAGCTGTCTTGCAATTTGTGGTTCTGTAAATTATATTAACAATATATTAGTTTTTTTTTTTAATAATTGAAACATTTTACTTTCAATAAATATTTAAGAGCCGTTTTAACCAGATGTTCAAATGACTGTTGTTTCTACATAATCTAATTTTTTTCATTTTATTTTATTATTAAATTGTTATACTATTGCAGTCAAGGGTAATTAGTATTAGAACTCTAAGTATTCATACATTCTATAAATAGAGGACAAAATAATATAGTACAAATAAATAAAATCGAAACCACAACAATAATAATAATGACATATTAAAAATAAGTAAATCAAAATTATATTAACAATTCTTATCAAATAATATAAATAGAAAGTAAAGAAAATAAATTATAAAATAATATAATATTAAACAAAACAATAATTAAAATACAATAGTAATGAAAGTGACGTAATATTAAAAATAAAAATATAATAATAAATAATACAGATTTTCCAATTAAATTCCTTTTGTGTTATTTCTTCTGTTTTATCGTCATATATTATTTCTTAAGGAATTTTATTTTGTTCGTAGGCCATATATTCTTTAAAACTCCATCAAGACCATTCATAGATATATCCTTTTGAAGATTTTCATCACTGTTAATGATGAAAATTAAAAACTATTGGCATCTGATGGAATTTCTGTTTGACACAAGATGTTGGAAACACACGTTAGTCCAAATTACACTAGTTCTCTTCATGTTCTTTTCAAAGTTATATTATTCCGCAAGAAATACTTATATAATCATAATTACTAATCTCGGACTTGATAAAAATGTGTGGGAAAAAAATCATGAAATCTATCTCACCTTCAATGAGTCTATATAATTAATATTCGGTTCTTTCCACTCTTGGCAGTAAGAGGTAGGATAGAGAAATTATGAATTAAAAATAATTTATATTAACAATATGTGATCTATTTATTAATAATGGAAGCATTTAACTTCTAATGAAAAATCATTAAAATTGACAGGATGAACAAATGTGAGCAATT
>NW_027109334.1:644559-645880 GCF_000696795.3 Halyomorpha halys
ATCGAAATCAAAAGTGGAATATTACGTTCACTACTTCATTTATTGAAGAAATTAAAAATGATTACTATCCACCGGATTCAAATTACTGGCTTTTTCCTTTACGTTTATTATATATATTTTTATTTATTGTCTTTAAGGAGACGGTTAATGCTGTGATATACCATAAGAAATAATTTTATAGCCATAATAACTGTTCCGTTGTTCCTCGATCAGACTAGGTAAAAATGTTTGGGAAAGAAAAACCTTGCTACTTGTTGCAATGTGAAAAAAAAAAATCTTGAAATCTATCCCACCATTAATGAGGAAATGTAATTCATAATCGGAACTTTCCCACCCTCGGCAGTTACAGGAAGGGAAAGTTGAAAACAAACATTAATCTCCCCCTCCCTTCCACAGCAGGCTAAGGAAACGGAACAGACAATAGCGGCGATAAAGTTAAACTTGGCTGCGTCGAATTAAAAGGAGCAGTCGTCCTAGGAGTCGGCAACTACCTGCGCAAGTTAAATTATTTGAGGATAAGGATTGGGGGCTGCCTAGGACCCTATAAACCTAAGATTGGATGATTACCCATTAATTGGTTTCTACTGGCTCGCTCTTAGTAACGTGCTTACACCATTCCCTTAGTAATCGGCTTACCCGTAGGTGGAAGGTGTTAGTCGAGCTACGCGACACTCAATTAACTCTGCAAACCATATAAGTCCATTTCGTAGAATGACATGGACACGGTTAAAACAAACAACAGTTAAATCGACAAACATATTTATAAAAAAACAAAAAAAAACTTTAACTTTATGTTTATGGAATGATAGCTGGTTCTATTTTTTAATAATACCTGTATGACTGAATCTTATATGATGTCAATAAATATTTGCGACCTGTTAATAACAGCATTAATTAATATTTCATTAACTTTATTATAAATTAATGAGGTGTATGAGAAGAAATGGCCGTTTTTCAACCAAATATTAGTATTATCATTTCTTTATAATTAATACTCAAAGTATAGTCCATCGTTATTTACCGCCATCTGCTAGCAAATTGCACGCTAATACCATTCCTTGAGA
This sequence comes from Halyomorpha halys, assembly GCF_000696795.3. NCBI lineage: Eukaryota > Metazoa > Arthropoda > Insecta > Hemiptera > Pentatomidae > Halyomorpha > Halyomorpha halys. Next base: position 645,624 of record NW_027109334.1, read on the forward strand.
TGGCTGTCGAAGAACTCTTGAACAGCAATTTCTTTTTCCGCAAAATTATCGAATTTTTTTCTTGAAGAAAATGGGCCATGGATACAAGTAGTAATCCGATGGTACGTGGAGTGGACTATAGGTTTGTTTGTTTGGTTGTTTAGTGGCGCCAAACTTCATTGGTCATCAACGCCATTTATATTTTATTTAATTTTGCTAATATTCGTTAAATTTTATTTATTTTTTGATTTGATTATTTTATTTATTTTTAATTTTTT
>NW_027109334.1:646085-653180 GCF_000696795.3 Halyomorpha halys
ATGGCTTATTGTTAAATTGTTATTGCAATACTGGCAGTTCGGAGGTGGACTATAGGTGTATGAGGCACGAGTTCGAAGCCTTGAAGATTTTTTTTTAAATCCCCCGTTCAACCGAAAAATTTAAGTTCGAACCGGCCTGGGGGTAGAGGGTAGACTTTTATTTCTGTGGCGGTCCTACCAAATGAAAACATTATAAAACCTGTAAATAACTTCCCTCCCCTCTCCCCATATGTCAGAAATGATCAGAAATGGGGTCATAAAAAAATGGCTTGGAATGGCTGGTTCGGATGGGCAAAGATCTAAAAGACTTCATTTATTTGAAATTTAACACCCCCTTTATTTTATAACTACACAAAGAAAAATTTATTAGGATATATCCACGATATAAGTTCTTCCTGAAGATTTTTTTTTGTAATTTTATTAAATAAAAAATTCACTTACTAAAGTTAGTTACTTTTTATATAGCAACTTTTAAAGTTTAAACGAATTAGTTTGAGAAAAGTCTATTTTCAATATTTCTGTTTGATCTTGCTAATAATTAACCGCCTACAGTTTGCCAGATTCCATTCAAACAAATTCAAAATCAACTTTTTCATTTTTCTTAGAAGCTGCTCTTAATTGAATTTTTATCTCAAAATAATTTCAACGAAAATTTTCGATTTATAAGCGATGTTTATCTTAAAGGCATAAGATGAAGTTTAATTTTCATACTTATTAAAATTAATTTATTTTATCTAAATAAAATTACTATTGGTAAGTTTTTTAGTTTGTAATTTACTGGCGATTTCTAATGAGATAGATAGTGATTAAAATATATTGGTTGAGAGGTCTTATTATACTAGATTTTTTTAAAAATATTTTTATAGTACCTATAATTATTTTAGGTGGGATATGTAAAGGCAAAATTACTTTTACTTTTTACCCTTTACCCTTTTACTTTTTAGAGGTTCTTAAAAAAAAGTAGAATTGTCAAAAATTACTTAAAAGCTCCTTTAGAATTTTATGTTCCTTCTTTTAAACATATTGAATGTCTAATTGTACTTCTATGCTGGTAAATAGTTTAGATTTACATTGAAACTGTACTTTCTATAAAAAATTGTTAATTAAAATAGACTAAAAAAAGTTTCTTTATTTACATATTTTTGTATCCTCTAAAGCTAATAGATTTGGTAAACGGACATTTTTATGTCTTTTTTTTTTAATAATTTATTTATTGTTATTTACAACTGTATATACATATATATAACAAGTAAATTTGCTGTAGGTGACATAGTGACATGATACAAACATGTGCAGAATCTACCCACTGATAGAACTCTAATAACATTTCTAGAGGAGAAGATCTCGAGGCCATCTTCTTTTCAGACGCCTAGGAGAATTATTAGGTAATGAAGGAGAAGCCAAGTTAGAAACAAATGGATTTGGGTGGTTGAGAAGTTTATCATGGAAGGAATGGTATCTGGTTCTGGCCAAATCGGCAACATATGGAACATTGAGGTCCTGATGGACGACTTGATTTGTGACAAAGTAAGGAGCATTAAGGATTTTACGAAGGATTTTGGACAGTGAGGATTGGATTCGGAAGGTTTTATGTCTTAAAATTTATATAAAGTAATTTACTTGTAACTGTAAGATACAAAAGAATAATTGGTCTCCTTTTTTCCACCACTAGAACATATACGTAGTTTTGAGAGTTCTTTAGCTGGGGAAAAAGCTTCTTTACCTTTGTTGGGAATCTGACATCTAGAGGTAACCAACCTATTTTAACCGTTCTTGTCACAAAAATAAAAGTCGACCCCTCAGACTGGATTCGAACCGGCACCGCTGCAGTCACGAAACAGTCTACATATATAATAATTTTGAGGCCAGTTTCAACCTTAAATAATAATGTACTAAAAAAAAAAAAAAAACCTGGTAATTAATTACTTTTTAGAAATCTAAGTATGGATTAGCACATTAACGAATTCCCCGATGTTATATCCTCATAAAGAATTAAGAATCATGTCTAGATGTGCTGATACATTGATACACTATGCCAAGACTTATACACTCCCGTAAAGATACTAGCAAATGCTTGTTAGCCGAGTAGCCTTTTCTAAAATACCGTGATCTGGATTCGCTCTGTTCCTCGTGGAATACTAAAAGTTCTTACTATAATAAAAGTAAGTGTCCACTCGACGAAGGTGGTAATAGCCAGAATGGCCCTTGCAGTTAATGGGAGGCTAGAGGACCTATATTGGTGCAATAAGACTGGCTATCAACCTCTTCATCGCTCTCTTCTTTAATAGAGCACTTTCTGTAGGATTGGGGATATTCGCTCCATTATCTCTCTTATCGAAATACATTTCGTCCGATCCTCATACAAATAATCTCATTCTTCTATGGATCTTTCAAGGCACAGAGCCATTTGCCCCTGAAGTCCATGTTATGGATAACTACAATAGTGTCTGCTGACAAAATAACTCAGAAAGATAGGAACATTACACCATCTAAAAACGGAAGTTCAGATCGCATACTTGAAAAACAGTAATTCAAATTATTAAACAATAGTCTCATGATGCGTTTCCATAGATAGGGAGTGACGAGTACTTTTAGAGGATTTTTTGAATTAATATTTGGAACAAGGAGGAGGTGGGACAACATGAGCCAATCTTCATGAAGATAATATGACTGCTATCAGTTCCGACTGATGTCAGTAATGACATACTGCCGAATCTCGTAAAGACAAAAGGAAATATAGGGATGAACAAATACGAAAATAAATTAATCTTATTCACTACAGCAATGAAACATTGTGGCGGTAATACCGTTTCTCGAAAACCCTTTCCGAATCAGGTTATAAAGTCCTTCGTAGGAAATTGAACATTACATATACTAATTACTAAAGGACCGATAGAAAACTGCATAGATCCCCTCAGTGAACCGTATAAAAAAGAAAACATATTCAGAAGCTTGCGCTAAACTTATGCTACTAAAAGTATGAATCGCCATTACAAAGAAACTATTTTTAAGTTTCGGATAGCTACCGGTAAAGCACTCCATTGTACCTCCTTTCTACCTAGTTCACAAGAGAACATGGCTCTTCACTTTGCTGCGAACGTACACGTGACAATTTTTCGGCATGATGTAGGACCACCCCTATGAAGGTTGCGAATGTGAGGATTTGTTAATACTACTGTGCATAAGTGGAGGATAGTTCCCAAAAGTTCTGAGAATCGTACTCTCGACCTTACACCTTTTGGTGTAGACGTCACGCAACTTCTTGTTGGATTAACGTCAAAGAAATTGTTTTTATTGAACCAAGTATGACCTAAAAGAGCGGGCTTGGGAATTGGGGGAGCGGGACCAAGTCTTTAGTTATCTTGAAGTAGTCTGTGCTGTCGGTGGAGTTTATATTTAACACTTGTAAAATGGAAGAGAGGCTGCAATTGTGTACTACCTTCTTTATAAACATAGCTTATTGAAATTGATTAATTCTTTCTGGAAGATCCTGTATATACTCTTTCGCCTTGCTGCAAACGTAGAAACAATTTGAATAGACTAAGAGATTTATTGCAGAAAGCATGAAGACATTCGTCTTAATGACAAATAAATGATAATAAAGGAGATATTCTTCTTGGATGGATACAGTTCAGATCGAGTCAGTATATTGAAGCTGAAATAAAAGATCTGTAAAACATAGACAATTCTTGGTCACTAATAGATTTTATTGGCCACAAATAAATACATTTTCAAGCTGTTTCAACATTGGTAATGGGAGAACTCAGCTACAATGATACGTATTTACAATTTTTGCTTTATCTGGATAAACAGTCTTAGTGTGGTGGAAAGGGGAAGGTGTGATAAAAACAAGACTCAAGGAGATTTCAGTGCTGGGGATCTCAAATACTATAGAATATATAAAAACATTCATATGGTTTTAGGACAAAATGGTGATTCCTATGCAGATAATATACTTTATACCTTTGTATATACCAAATGTATGGGACTAATATTTATTTGTTTTTTTCACAATGGCAACAGTTTTATTACTCACTAACGTCAAAACATATTGTTGACTTGCATATACTTGGACTGTTTCAATATATAAAAATTATCACAGTACTACTGCTGATTTTTTTTTTCCAGAGTGGATCTAACATATTAAATAGCGTAAAGTTACATTTATCATGTTAATGCAACAAGTTATTCATTTAAACGTATTGTATTCTCAAAGAAACTACTAAATGAAGTAACAGGTTGCATTTTTGCTCCTGAAGTGACTAAAAACCTCTATGAAAAGTCATTGTTGGCACAAAGGATTAACGTCTAAGGAGGCTTCATCAAATTTAAGCATTGATCGCATCAGTGGCGCTTGAATGGGAGGATGTCAACAGGTAAAATGCTTCCATAATCCCTTTATAGGACCTAGCCACATCCTTTATTGTAGATAGGTATATACTTCACCTTGTAAGGGACTTTTTGTGTATTCTTTTACTTCCATTAGATTATTGTAGAGTTTGTACTTGAATAAAAGCAAAAATAATGGAAAATAAATATTAAATACAAAGGAGAGTGTAAGAATAATATTTTTAAAAAAAAGTCCTCGATGTCACTCCATTATTATTCCTTCTCTGAGGAAATAGATATGAATAGAATGAATTAACAAGGATATTTGGATTTCTCCTCAGTTCAATATCCATTAATTTGGGCCATCAAGCAAATTGGTAGAGTATGGGGAAAACCACGGACCTAACACTTCTAGTTCTGTCACCTAGCAGACACCAAGGAAGATCTATTAAATGATAATAAGGAAAGTTCTATTACATATAAACGATGTCTCTACGACCAACCTTATTCAAGATATCTTCAAAGCTATGGTAAATTCAGTAAAGATTAAGTGTTTATTATTTTTTTCTTCCAAGCCCCATGGGTGCGCGGGTTTGTTGTGCTGAAAACAGGTTTAGGGAAGCCTATTTTCTGCATTTTAAGAGTGGGCTAAGGAACTTTGATCATTTCATAAGTCTGTATTTTGTGTCAGTCTGTTGATGCGGCTCACCAGGTTTGTTGATTCAGATACTTTACTCACTCGGGTCTAAGTCTCAGTCTTAGTCTGTTTGTGTGAGCCTGACACCATTGTGGCTGTCCTGTCGGTATCGGTGTTCTAAACTATGGGTTCGTACAGTACTGAAGGCTGTCAAAAAATTTGAGTGTCTCCTCGATATAAATTCTTTCACAGTTAATAATTCGAATGTCAAATGTATGTGGTACGTCTTTGCTCTTTGAACTGAAGTATGTCTCAACATACGTCTCAGCATATCGCTCTGAAATTGTTGCAGCCTCTTGACCGTTGAAGGTGCTATGTTGGTCACCATCGGTGCTCAGTAGAGCAAAAGCACACTTTTGCAGATCATTAATTTAAGGCGGAGAGAAAAATTAGGAGAAGTTAACAGGTGATTGTAAGACTTGATCCAGACCTGCTTCATGTTCTTATTGCAGTGGCGAGTTAGCCCCAGATGTCTGTCAAGGGTGACACCAAGATATACTATGCTGCCTGCTGGTCTATTCTCGTACCCTCTGTCACCTTATAGACTTTAAGGAGAGGACGCTTGTTCTTTTGGAAGGAGAAAATAATACAGTTAGTCTAAGAGTTTATTTTTTTTCTTACCTCCTTTATATATATAAACAATATTAATATATACCTAAGTATGTAAAAACGTAGCTGGTGCCCTTCCTTTGCCATATGGCATTATAAGGGGTTGGGTGGGTCCGCTGAAGGGGGTGTTACAATATTGGCCTAGGAGCCGCTGGCCGAGGGGTACAAAGAACGGGGAAGGCCGCTTCGCTGTGGGATAAAAGGTGAGATGGGATAAAATGACTTGCTGCAGAGCCCAAAGCCCTTCCCTCGGCGAAGACGTCGACCAAGGGGACAGTGCTTTACCACCTCCCGGGTCTTGCACAGCGGTTTAGCACAACATCGGGTTAGCACATGGCTTCAGCCCATCAAAAAACTTGATGTGCCTGCGGCCTATGAACACAGAGGGGAGCTGGATTTCATCATGGATAGCACTGTTCTTGGCTTTTTGGAGTGAAGTTCCTCGGATTGGGGCACCATAACTTGAGCCGAAGTGAGATCTGCTGTGAAGTGAGTTGGTAGTAGAGCTTGTAGGACTTCAACCGGGCCAATTTGAGTCTCGCCCTGACCTGACTGGAGAAGGTAAATTGCCAGTCAAGTGTGACGCCGAGATAGAGGATGGTGTTCGAGATCCTCCGCCTTTCGTAGTCCACTATGAACAGCTGGGGGAGCTTGCCTTTCTTGCCCTTCTGAAAGGACATGGTTAAGGCATCCGTATTCGCAGGGTTCAACCTGATGTCGTATTAGATGGTTAATTAATGCGTTTTTTCTTTATTCTCTATTACTTCTTACGAATTTAAATGCCAAATATTATTTTTTTTTTCTAAAATATTTGACTTTCTAACAATATATTAAATGTCTAAATCATCACTCTTATAAAGGAAAAATGTTTTCAATTTGAAGAAAATATTTTTCCTCTTATTCTCATAAGTTAATAATTTATTTCTTCAATAGTTTGTATTTATCCCTTGTTCCTTAATAATAACAATTTGAAATGGTTAATTAATTCCAACAAAAAGCATTATAGGTTCTTCAGAGGAAGCCATCTCGAAAATTCGGCATTTGAGCCATCATACCATTTTAATAAGAAAATTTTGCACAATCGAAATACTTCTCCTTACTATATTTTCCTCTCATATGGCAGTAAAACTAAAAAAAAGCGGTTAAATCCCTTTTTTCAAGCTAATAAAAATTTACCCCTCTGTACTTAAATATTCAAGGAGATTGTCCCAATTGAAATATATACATATATATCACCAATGCCGGTATTTCTAAAATAAGTTAAACAAATCGAGTACAGCCCTATCATATTTTAAAATTCCAAAACAATTTAGTACATATTTATTAAGGGATAATTTATTGCATATTTTATTTTCATTAATTAATTTCATTCAATAAGATTAACAGCCAACAATGAATATTTATGAAATTGGCTATTAAGATTTAGTTAATCAGATCTATAAATAACATAATATTATAAG
>NW_027109334.1:653521-654535 GCF_000696795.3 Halyomorpha halys
ATTATAAGAATTGCTATAATTCTTTTATAATTATAAGAATTAATAAAATTCTTTTAATTCTTGTTATTATATCTTTATTATTTTAAATCTGTCTAATCCATTATACCTAAAGCTGACACTGCATGTTAAACACAAGCATACATATAAATATTGTCATTTAACCCTAACTTGAAGGACTGCAATTAAGATGTTCTGAGGAGAGAGAAACTGATCTAGTAAAGTTTAACTTGTAACTTTAAGTTGCTGGTGAATTGTTAGGATACACCCATAGCCGTTTGTGGTCTCTGAAATTCATCCACTAAAGTTGAGTTGGAATGAGTTTAGGGAATGTCCGAGGCTATTAATTAGTCACTTTGTCTCAACTAAATGTCAGTCATTGGACTTTATAGCTTAGAATTTAAGTTATAATGTGACAATTACTTAGCCCAACACTACATCTCTGCCAATGAATTATTTTCCACAAGAGTCCGTGAAGTTTTTATTTGATTATATTTTCACTTACCGATATATGGATTATATAGCAAGGGGATGTTCAATCGTTTTGTGGATTCATTGGAATGTAGAGGGCGAATTTTAAAGGAACTAATTCAAATGTAGGAGATGAAAAATACATGTTTAAATTACTTTCTATGGGTAAATTTAATAAACTTTTTGATATTTTTGAGCCTGTAGGATAAATAAACCTTTTTTTACTTACAAAAAGAAAATATATATATATATTTTTTTTTAAGTATGTACAAATTTTGAAAAACTTACAATTTAATTTTTCATTTACTTACATATATAAGGGAAACGTGCGATCAAAAAGGATCAAACATGAGTATGATGTTGTCTTTAGTTGTATCGTAGCTGTGGCTTGGTTCTTAAAAGGGCAATATAAAATTTTTTTTTATACCAAAAATTGCAATTTTCGTAAATCTTTAAATTATAACCTAAATTAACCTTTAAACCTCTAAATTGTAACCTGTTTTAGTTTTTTATTAACTTTTTATAAAAGTTAGTTACTTATTCTAT
>NW_027109334.1:657248-673872 GCF_000696795.3 Halyomorpha halys
GAACGTATATAAGAGATGTACCGAATACAATAAAGCCAGTGTTTTACAGCAGTTCAAGCGAGTTAGATCTTATTCCTTTTTCTCTTTTTTTTTACATTTTGCTTTCGCCAATACTTAACTTATATATGCATACACACATGTTGAAAATTATATATAGCCAAATATAAATGCGTGTTTCTAAAATTTTACAGGTTTAAACTGTTGATTGTTTCTATAATCCAAAACAAATAAATACATTTTTGAAGGTTAATTTCAGAAAGAAGACACTTTAGGATAAGAATATCAATATTATTTAAATTTTATGAAAAAACCAAGGGCATATCCCCCCCAAAAAAATCGTTTTTCGTACCTTAGGAAGGCAGTTAGAAATAAATTATCAGTTCTTATTTTAAGAAAAAATCATTTTAAAAAATTCTTTCATAAAATTTACTTAATATTGATATTCTTATCCTAAAGTTTCTTTTTTCTGAAACTAACCTTCAAAAAATTTATTTATTTCTTTTAGATTATAAAAACAATCAACAGTTTAAACCTGTAAAATTTTAGAAACACACATTTGTGTTTTTTTATATATATCATTTTTGTCATATGTACATATAAATATATAAGGGGCCAATGTAATTTTTTATTCAAATTTTGTGGGTTTTTTTTAACCAAAAGTTTCCAATTTAGTATTTTTTTAATTCTACAAAACGAATGTTTAATAAAAAAATTAAATAGGTAACATTTTAGAAATTTAAAGGTATAATTTGAAGATTTTCTAAATTGCGAACTTTTGGTACAAAAAAAAATTTAAAAATATTGGTATTGGTCTTTTTAGAACCAAGCCACAGCTATAGTACAACTAAAAACAACACCAATAGTATCATGATTAGTAGTAAGGTTGTCGAATAGTAAATTAGGTTTTTTTATTAAATGTCGTTTTGAAGCATTAGGAGGATCTCCATGGAAGTAGAAAATCCAGCCACAAGAGATTTATTTGTATACTAAGGAGGGGGATGGTTTGGAGTAAATAAGGGTCGACCAAATGATGAAAAGGAGGAATTGCTTCTTTGATCCACTCCCTGCAAGCACGTTTGAGTTCAAAATACCGTTTACTACTTGAAAAGGTGTTATAGACGCCATAACATTTAGTGTATAGATTTTCTTTACTTAATATGTTTATAGAAATTACTAGATTTTAAAGCAAAGTTAAATAATTAATAATTAAAAATATAAATATTTTCTTATTACAGATTAAAAGACACCTAAGAAGAATTATATATATATAAAAAATCTCATCTCAGAATTATCATACCTATCTATTTTCAATTAAATTAGTTCTTTTCTAATTATAATAATAAATTCTATTGACAAACTATGTAATTCTATATTAACTAGTATAAAAAAATATTTAGAGGGGTTAACTGATTTACATTAAGATAATATTTACAAGATGAAAGAGTTCTAATAATTCATTGCTTTTATACTTTCTGACACAGTTTTAAGCAATTTTAATTCTCTCTAATGCTTAATAAGAAATTATATTAAGATTTTAAAGCAAAGTTAAATCACTAATAATTAACAAAGAAAAGTAAAATAAAATGTTACTGAAGTGAAAATAATATTTTATATCGGTAACCTGTTGTATTACAACTAGAAACCAAATTTTTGAGCAGTAAAAAACCCCGATGTATAAAAACCCTTAAATAATGCAAAAATCGTCAACTCATCATATATTCTTGGTAAAATTCAGTCAATACTTACTTAATGTATGAAATCATGAAGATATTCAGTGGTTTATGTCCAATATTTACATCACCCATTAAAATAATATATACTTATCGGTAATGTCTCACTCTTTTAGGATTCATTTTTCGTAATTTTAATCAATAAGAATCGTATCATTTTTAAGACAATATGGCTATAAATATGCATTCTACAAATCAAACTGTTTCCCCCATATTCAAGGGTCCCATGGTGTAATGGTTAGCACTCTGGACTCTGAATCCAGCGATCCGAGTTCAAATCTCGGTGGGACCTAGAATTTCTTTTGTGTGTTTCGTTCACTTCATGATATTCCCAAAAACCTGTTTCTGATTAATTAATTAAATAAATAGTAAGTTTGTATTTATATTGAGTACAATTAATGAAATTGAACTATAAGAGAAAATTATGTTGACAATTAATTAAATCTGTATTTTAAATTATTCTATTTATTTTAAAAATATTTATCAGTTTGATATTTAATTACTTAGAATTAATGATTAGTATTTATTTTGTTTCATTCTCTTCATAGTTCTCCCTATAATCTTTTTCTGATTAATTCAATTAAATAATTGAAAAGTTCATAGTTTATTAAATTTAATTAATGGAATTGAATTACAAAACAAAATATTAAAAATAAAATTAAACCTTTATTTTAATGTATTCTATCAATTTCTGAAATATTTATCAGTTTGTTATTTAATTACTTAAATTTATTGATTTGCATTTATTTTATACCTTGCATTTCTTTTGTTTCAATCTCTTCATAGTTCTCCCTATAATCCTTTTCTGATTAATTCCATTAAATAATTACAAAGTTCATAATTTATTATATTAAAATAATTAATTAATAAAAAATATTTAAAATAAATTAGATGTTCATTTTAATTCATTCTATTAATTTCTAAAATGTTTATCACTTTCTCATTTAATTATTTAAAATTAATGATATACAAATAAATATATATCGTTTTATTATATTAATAAATACAAGATGTGATCAATCCCCCGCATGGAAAATTCAATCTTTTAACCAAGGAAGGTAGTTCACCTGTCGAAAAAAGTGATGTATTCGAAAAATTTTGTATCTTAGATACTACCCCACTGACCTGCAAGCTTATCGATTTCGCTCCTAAATATTAGATAAGCCAGGGATTCTTTATTCAATCCAAGGGGACTCAGTAGTTTTAACCATCCTGTAGTACTTTTTGAAAAATTGAGAAATTTATAGAGTCCTATAATCCTAATTTAAATTTTATTTTATCTGCCTTAGTATTAAAATTTAACTCAAAACCTAATTATTTATAAATTTGTCTATGCAGTGATAAAATAATAATAATAATCAGTCTTAAAACTTCAGAATCACTTTATAAATTTAACCGGAAGACCAATTAAAATTGATAAATATCCAATTGGATATTGTTTGAAAAATGGGAGAGTTCAAATATGCTTCTGTTAAAAAAAGAAATTACTATGAGTTTTATTGAACAACTGATTTCTAAGCATTTTTATTTCTTCTGTGCTATTTTGGTATACTGTAGTATACCTATAGTTATAAATATCTATTGGAAAATTTACTATTAATATAAAAAAAAAAAGTGAAACACGGTAACAATTATATTGGATTTATCAAATTCAGTTATTTAATCGAGCGGTATATGCTTGAAAGGCCATCATACCAATAGACATTGAGTTTTATTGTTCAAAAGAAATCGTTCTAATCCTTTGTTATTATGCATTTTTTTTGGCATGGACGGTCAGGTGAATCAACGAATCGATTCTTTCAAAAGCATTGTTCTCTCAGATAACCTACACAGAAGAATCATGATTCACTTCGTAATTCCCGACCTAAAGTCGGTAGATTATCTTTTCAGGAGAGTCGAGGAATTAGATGTGGATTCCCGTTCCTGACAGGTCTTTTATCTATTTACCTGTACCTGTTCTGCACAACAGGTAAAAATGAACTTCAGCCAACTGCCAACCACTGTAGTGTTGCCGACTGTGAATTTAGTTGGACAAAAGCCTGAAATTGTCATCCAGACTAGTAAGTAGTAGGACTCCAGGATTCGGCTGGAGCGCAGGGCCACCAAATCCTACTTGTAAGATGGTAATTCATAATGCTTTTGTAGGCCGCAGCCATAAAAACAAGCAATGCAAAAATACAACTCACCTATCTTTGATATATTCATTAATATTTACAATTTTAAAAATAGTCCTCGAATCTAACTTGCTCTGTGAAACCCACTGGTTTCATGAAACCCACTGGGTCACATCACTAGGTGTATTCTAGGACACCGACTAATCCGCGCCCTCAACTGTAGATACTATTTCATCATATCAACTCAAACACCTGATCTATACACCTGGGCTGTCACTCAAACTACTTATATACAAGGCAATACTAAGACCATCACTACTACACGGAGCACCTCTACTACATTTCCTCTAACCACAGCCCTGAAATTACTAAAATATCAGAACAGCATATTACCGAAGATCTGCAGAGGAACATCACCAGAGATAGGTAACATGACGCACATCCATAATGAACCACAACCAGAAACAGTACAACACATCACACGGAGACACATCAAATGTTTTGGCAGTCTCCCTGCTTCTTTCAATCCACTATTGCGTTCAATCACCCCATTCTTGCGAGGGGGCAGGTTAGGAGGGGCCCCAAGAACCCCATAATCATCACCCTACCTTAACTCCTTTCTTCTCTTGCACCCTCTCCCCCTCCCCTGCTATTCTTTCGACTTCTAACTATTATAAGATATGCCGATATTGTCGCGTTTACAAAAGTCGGAGACACGGCTCTTGTCTTGGATCCGACGGTAACATTTGAAAGTAATGACCTCGAACAGGAAGGTGGATTGGAAAGGGAAAAAAAGAAAATATATGAAAAACGCGTCCCTTTCCTTAAAGAAAAATTCTGCGAGACCTTCGGAGAGAGAGAGTTCACCGTGAGAGGCCTCTGGTTTGGATCTCGTGGAACAATACCAGATAGAACAAGGAGCTTCTTAGTAGGCCTAGGTGTTAGCATCGGGGATATTGCGATATTGGCGGAAAATATTATTTTGGACTCCCTGGGGATCATACACCATCACCTGCGTGGGAATTAGCTCGGAGATTATTCTTTGTTTTATTTATTTATTTTAATATGTTGACCTCTCTATTTGTGTGTTCAAACGTATTTATTCATTAAATTATTTTATTAGTACTATTGTTTTTTTAAAACTTAATTATCCATTCAAGTGTTTCCTGTAACCGGTTTTTTATTGTTTTTCCCTTTTAATCTATGTGTTAGTCTTATTCTCGTAAAATGTATCTATTTGTTTGTTTTTGGTAAACTGATCTACTGCTGTGACTATGAATGATGGTCTGATCTCACATTGCCGTCTAATATTGAATTTGTTTAGCGGGTCAATGAAGAGGATCTAGGAGGCCGGAGAGCGAATTTGTTGATCGGGTGAATTAAATGAGATGGGAAACACGTTTTGATGGAAGTTTATTAAGTTCATACTAACTATTATCAATCGGATGAGCCGTTTTCAAAATATGAGTGTGTCAAGAAAAATAAGTTTTCACATACGTAATCGAAAGTATTAAATGAAATTTGATCGAATCCCGTTTAAATGCAATTCTCCGGAATTCCTCAGGCATTTAATCAAAACATTGCTTTCCATAGTAAGTTATTTGTCTGTCACAGGGATTTTAATCCAAACAGACTCGGCAGTCTAATTTATTTTAAAAACTGCATGGGAAGTAATGTGAAAAATTACAGCTATTTCAACACCAGGTCCCAAGAACAGAAAATCCACTATAGGTGAATACCCTATGGTTTAAAATAAGAAATTATCAGTTGCCGGTAACTGCAATTGGAATTATTACATGAATTCTTCCAATGTTTTACAAAACTCCATTCCCATTAAAGATGGAGTGGCTTACGACATAGGAAATTCTATATTATCTTGAAAATATTCTTTAATGAATTCTACATTTATTCATTTTTTTTCCAGTTTTATTTTATTAATTATATTGTTCCGGCAGGCAGGGGTTCAAAAGGAACCTTCACTAGCCCAACCGTTAATACAACTGAAATGAAAAGAAACAAACTTCCGAATTTCGTTATTGTGGTATTTGAAATAAGTGGATATAACAATTGCAAAGCATTGAAATATCCAGACTTGAAAAAGAGGAACTTGAGTAAGCTTATATCCACTAAAAAATTACATTGAAGTTGAACAAAAAGAAAAAAAAGTCTTTACATCACCATGGGTGATGGATAGATCCCCTGGGTAAGTTGTTTATGTCCTCGACCGCCCGCCTAGTCCTAGAGGGTGAGCCGACTTTGATTGGAGTCCTTGGCGAAAATAATTAAGCTGGCGGAGATGGCCAGACTGCTGGCTACTGAAAGAAAGTAGTTTGAAGAAACATGTCAGCCCATGTGTGTGTACGCACACAATGAGACTCAAAAGTGTATTTTTTTTACAGTATAAAAAACAGAAAAAGGGTGACGGTGGCAGCGTGGTAACGCGCCTGTCTACCAACCCATAGATTGCGAGTTCGAGCCCGACCCTACCCAGAATTTTTTCAAGCATAAAAATTACGCAATATTCACTCATAATCTCCCCTCGGGGATTTGTGAGGTCCCTTAGCCAATGGGTAGCACTCACAAGAATAGGCGTGGGAGTGATGGACCAACCCTATGAAAATCAAGTCAGGAAACGCGCGATCTATTTCTTAAGTATATCGCGCGAGGCTTTGGACCTCCACGGTCTGTCACGCCTTTTGTACTTATGTTAAGTGTTTGTATCTTTTTTAGCCCTGCAACGTGGGGCGAAACGTTGGCTCAAATAAAAATAGTACACCAATTCACTATTTGAGTTTTATTTGACCGCACCCGGAACAAATTCCATTTATTATAAATATTAGTTGTTTTTTTTCTTTATTTAATTCTTCAATTGCATATTATTATTTATTATGTTATTATATTACTAATCTTTCTTCTTTCTTCTAAGCTCCATGGATGTATAGGGTTTGATATAGGGGGTTAGAATAATGGGAGGAGTCACTTTTACTGCATTTCAAAGGCATTATAAGAGGGATATTATAAATCAAAATTATTTCATTTTAAATCTTTAGGGGAGCTTTTTTTCTGTACGAGACTAATCTCTCACATTATCACTTGTTAAAAGGAAATAAAATTGTTATAACTGTGTTAGGCCAGCTAGGCCAATCTTACATTGAAGAAATATATATAAACGAAATTAATGGGATTCGTCATTAAATTTGACGCAATCTTTGAGGAATATGGCAGTTTTTTTTTACTACTTTAAAAAGGCTTTCACAGAATGTAAACTGTGCTACATATAAAAATTCTATATTCTTTGTAGGTAGTATATTTTTATAAGTACTAAATCCAGTAAACTTTCTTGGAATACTGGAATGTTAGGGTTGGAAAATACGACGCTGATAAGACAAGTTGTTAGAGGGTAATAGCGGACATGAGATATAAGATAGTCGGGTCCTAAGTATTAGTTTATGGGTCAGGTATCATTTTTATGTGGGTGTAGGGAGCAGAGAGTGCTATAGCTGGGATAGTAAAAAGGTCCGTTGCTAGGGTCCTAATTGCAACTTGTTGCTCCCATTCATACCCTTCTTGTTCGAGATCTGTCTTCTGTCTCGTTATTCTGCCTTCTCTGCTCGCCAAAATAGCCTCTCACCTCCTCCCTTCTCTCTAGCAAAAACATTCCCAACTTCTTATAGCATGAAGAACCGGAGGGTCGGTTAGGTTAATCTTCTGCCTGGACAACTTGCTAGCCGTCAAAGAAGTAATTAACACTCAATTAAATTACATCTCTGGCTTGTTCTACTTATACATTAAGTTTTTTCCACTAGTGTACCCAACCTAACCAAATTAATATTACCAGCCATATTCAGTAATAATAAAATTATATTGAAAGGTAATAAGATTATTTTTACGAAATTAATATCGATAAAGTAAAGATTAGGCAATTTTCAATAAATGAGGTGTTTGATCGTAAAACATAACTCAAAGATTTTAGGAATTCAGGTTTTCGGCAAGACCGACTTATTAAAGGTTGATTTTATATCTTTTTAAATGATCATTTAGAAAATTTGTTTTCTTAAGAGAGTTTGTCATTATTAAATCATAGTAAGTGACATTTGTTTGAAGGTATAAAATTGTTATACATTAAAAAATATTTTAACATTGTATAACTTCCAATTTTTCCTCTACTAACCCAAAATATTTGATGAAATACGATTTAAATTAACTGTTGCTAAAATATAAATTGATAAAATAAAGGGAGCTGGTAGCTCTCAGAGTATGCCGCTATATTATGTGATTATTTATTCTGTTACTGTACCTGTGAGGCAACCAGTGTGTTCGTTAGCCCTTCTGTGGCACACTCAGCCTCTATAAATTGGGTACCCTTAATTGGTGGTAAACTTTGCGATTGAATGTGAACAAAACACCTCCTTGTACCACCGTTGTCATGTGATCTCCTTGACGAATCCCTATGCTTATTTTTACTTTTAGCGTCTAACTATAAAATCTTGCTGATAATGAGATTGATGAGGAAATAAGATTTTTTTTTGTTTAAACTCGTCTACTGGCTATAAGTAAATGTTCTCAATGTAAGCTAAGAGACTCTTCAATCAAGGGATATTGGGGGCGGAACTTGAAGAATTAGTTGGAAGGAACACATTGGACAATTTGTTCAGTGAAAACTTCTTAGTACAAGAGCCAGGAAGAAAAAAAGGCAGCTATCTCACCCCAATTTTTGATCACTTTAATGAAAACTAAGTATAATTACTAGTCAAAACTGATGAGCCAGCCGAGTATAGGGAGGGGGAATAAAAAATAGCAGCTGTTTTTTAAAACCTTAAAAAAACATTAATTTTTCATTCGGAGCTCTATATCTTCAAAACTACCCACAACAATACAAAATCTAAGAAAACATCGTTTAAAGTAGAGTCATTTTGATAAAATGTAAGCCCCAATAGAGCTATTTACGTTCAATAGTTCTCAAGATATAGCTTTTTAAAAAGCAACATTTCATAAAAAAGTCAGTGAATTTATTCTGGAAAATGTATATTTCAAAAGCCATTTGACGTACAGATGTCTATTAGCACTCAAATTAAAACTAGTTCAACGAGCGATAAAGTATTTTATGACATTTATTTTCATAGGGATAGTAGTGTTCATGAAATTTGCTAAAATAAATTGATTTAAAGTTGTTCGGATAAATTTGCATTTGCCAAATTTATATTCATATGTCGATATCATAAAAACTACTACCCCTACAAAGATAAGTGTCATAAAGTACTTTATAGTAAGTTACATTTCTTTTATTTTGAGTGTTGGCAGACATATGTGCGTCATATTGGCCAAGAGATATATTTTTTTCAAAAATCCAACATTTTATATCAACAACTAGAAATTAACATTTTGTGAGTTTATTTCATCAAATATCATCAAACTACTACTCCTACAAAAATAAACGTTGTAAACTATTTTATAGTGGTCCGAGGCCTTGGCGCGATGTGCGTGGGAAATACATCTCATGACGTAGTTTTCATAGGGTGGGTTCTCTCACTCCCACGCCTATTTTTGTTAGTACCACCTATTGGCTTACGGGCCTCACAAATGCCCGGGGGAGGTCGGGAGTGAGTATTGCATATTTATATGCTTAAAAAATTCCTAGGTAGGGCTAGCTCGATCTCGTAACCTTTGGGTTGATAGACAAGCGCGTTACCACGCTGCTACCGTGACCCCCAAGTTGTCCGAATAACTACAAATCAATATATTTTAGCAAATATCATGAAAACTACTATCCCTAGGAAGGTTAAGGATATAAATTACTTTATAGTACAATTATTTAGCTTTAATTTGAGTGCTAATAGATATTTGTTCGTCGAATAGTTGTTAAGATATAGGTTTCTCAAAATAGATTCACTAACTACTGATATTTAAGTACATTTTTATAAAATGTTGCTTTTTAATAGGCTATATCGTGAGAACTTTGGACGTAAATAGTATTATGGCTCATATTTCAGCAAAATTACTCTTCTTTAAATAATGTTTTTTTAAATTTTCTAGTGTTGGTAGTTTTTAAGATATAGAGCTGCGAATGAAAAATTAATGTTTTTTTTAAGGTTTTGAAACAGCCCCAATTTTTTATTTCCCCTACTTGGCTGACTCATCAGTTTTGACTAGTGATTATACTTAGTTTTCATTAAAGTAATCAAAAATTGTGGTGAGATAACTGCCTTTTTTCTTCTCGGCTCTTGTACTATCTGGGTTTGTGAGTTTAGTGGGGTTCGTCTGTGGGATGTCGTATCAGAATTCGTGGTCCACAACCACTAGGTATTTGGTTAATACTTTAGACATTTTCACTTAGTTTGTCAAACTTAATTTCACACACATATTTTTGTGTTTTTTCACCGATAAATAATCAATTTGAAATTATCAGCTAGTAAATTATGGCCTCCTGTCAAGATATGGATGGTAACGTGCTCGTTGTCGAGAGTGCGTGACGCGGCACGCTGCGAGGTTGCGTGATCCGATCAGGTGCGCTTGATCCCATCCAGCAACTTTCCACTTTAACAATGGATTAACGATGCGATTGCATAATTGCATAATTGTAGGCCGGAGGAAAATAATTTTCGTCCGTATATTGAGTTATGGCCAGTTGTCTTTATTGAATTATACGGGCGCTATAGTCATTTTCCACTCTTAAAAAAAAAAGATTACAGACTTCCTAAAGCAAATCAAGATTGTGGAAGATAACATAGTAGATTATTGAAAACAAAATATGGAGTTAGTAAAGTTCTTAGTGATATTTTAATTATTTTTAGAATGTGGTGATTATTTACCTACTTATGTTTCCTATTACAGTTATATGTATTAATTATACTAGTAACTAAATTTTAATAATTATATTAACTTCGTAATACAGTTGAACAATTAATTAATATGTGCTAGTTTAAATATTATTATCATGATTCAGAATAAGTGAATAACTACCATACGATATCTCTGCCTCGTGCAATTTTTACTTCTATGTTATTTTCGATATCTTATTTTTGGTTCAAGTAAAAACCTTTTCTTTTATAGTTTTCAGTAGCTTTGCTGTACATTTCTAGTATGCACCTATAATTTAAAACCGTTAAAATGTTTGTGTTAATTAATTTTTTTTTTTAATTTATTTATTGATATTTACAACTGTACATAAATACATCAAGTAAATTTGAGGAAATCATAATGGTATGGTACAAGCATGTAAAGATACTACCCAATGGTAGCACTCTAAAAGCATTTTTACAATATAAGGTCTCGAGGCCATCTTCTTTTTAGATGCCTCGGAGGGTTGTCCGGAATAAAAGAGGAAGCAAGATTAGAAACTAATGGGTTTGAGTGGTTAGAGAGTTTGTAATGGAAGGATTGATATCTGGTTCGGGCTAGATCGGTTACAGTTATTTAAATTTCATTTTTTTTTTGTAAAAACGTTTATTGAAATTCTGCTACATCCACAGATCACCTGTGTATTCATTCATTACATATACAAAAAAAATTAAATAAATACCAAAAATTAATATATGATAAAATAAATAATATACTTCGCTTATATAATTTGCAAAAAATTAAGATAAATTAAATTAAGTAATTAAATCATTTTTAACACAATCATAACTGTATACAAAATTTACATTCTGCTTAACTCTGGACCGAGTATCACCTCTCCTCCCCCGCCAAGTTTGGTTAGGAAATCAGGGCTCCAGAAGAACCTTATGCTTCCTCCTCATGTGCATCACTGGTAATGAAACCCAGTGGAGGCTGAGAAAGGGAGAAAGAGAGAGCTCCAGATTGTCAGAACGTAGATAAATTTACCACTGCTAGAACTCCATTAGTATAGGTACAAAAGGTCTCGTTTTAACTTTTCAAGATGTTTTGATGGTACGAACGATGGTTGAAACTGGGTTCGGAAGATGAGTAAGGTTTTGGTGGCAATTCGAGAATTTCCATGGTAGGTTAAGAACTACTGGGATATTAATTGAGTTTAAGGTGTAGGATCTTGTTTGGAACATAATCGAACATTGATTATTGTTCGGCCTGTGGACTGAAAGAATACTTTTGATACTGAACATTTAGCTGTTCTCACAGATCTAGTCCGTTAATCAAAATGAGTTTCAGTATATTCTTTTAGATTAGTAGTTTTATATATTGAAAGATTAACCGTAGCTGTACAAATCGTGTGTTAAATTTATGTCTTTTAAGTCTGTGTATTATATGTTAGTTTTTTCTATTACAAAACCAAGACACCGATGTATGAAGAGGGGACATAAAGGAAATATTATAGTAGTATGTATATAATAGTACGGTTTTCGATTTTTGACCTTTCAGAAAGGTAAAATTACATTCATTGCTACGGCTCTATACTCTAAGACCTAATCATATCTTTAATAGTTCGTTTAGTTTAGTATATTTAGCTGAATATACATTTTCTAGTTGCCTCGTTAATTTTTAGTAGCTTCCCTTTAAAAGAAACTGAATGCAACCAATCTATTTTATTTGTTAATATGTAAACTAAATGTATAAGAAATTATATATATTTTGTATTGCTTATATATTTCTCGAAAACAAGAAAAAATAATATTAGATAAAATTGAAATTAGTTAGCAACTAATTATATGTGTTAATGATTCAGCTGTTTTTTCGGTGTATAAAAACTATGTTGGATGAAAAGAAAAGTCGAGAGAACTGTTTGAGTTTACGAGGGCTCATGAAAGTAAGTTCTTCTCGGGAAGGGCCTGTTATCCGGAAAGTTCTACACTTGACCACTAGTAGCAACATAACCACTAAGAAGAAAAACGAGCCATATCCTACCTTTATTTATTATTTTACTAGATAAAAACTAGTAATTTTCAATTATAAACATGCACATAAATTCATATTTATATTTGAAAACTAAGCAAAAGATAAAAAGATTTAATTAATTAAGTTATACTATACTGTTTTCAAAGACTAAATAAAATCCGGTATAGACATTAATACATAGGGTATTCCTGTATGTATGTTCAATCCCTCTTCAACGTTTTTGATTTTTTTTCTTATGCACAACAGTCCATCTTTTAAGGATAGTGTTAATTTTTTAATGAACTGATCTTCTCCAGAGTACCTAACTGTTGTATGCGGGATGGGTAATTTTATTATAAATGGTCAGATTCTCTACTCAAGTTGAGTGTTTGCGGCTTTAGCGCACTTGCTTTGCCTCCACTGACTCACTATCAGTGATGCGGCGAGAGGGTTGCGCTGAGATCTTATGGGCTCTGCTCTACCCCTCACACGTGGGGGATAGAGTGGGCTCAGGGATATTCAGGTCGATTGTGTAAATATTGTATATAGGAGTACAAATGTGACAAGTGATTCTTTTATTTTTATCATTCTTTTATTTTATTTATTTATTTTTTCATAAACATCGTTTGATTATGTTCATTTTCTTTATCCTTCTGTTTGTATATATTTTAAGAGGGATTTTATGTATTTTCATGTACTTTTTATTTATTTATTCTTATTTTATTTTATTTTAGTATAAATGTGATCATTCATCACTATTACCTATTGCCCATAACGGTGTGGCAGATTGTAATATCTATCAATAAATAAAGTTTTTAAAAAAATGTATTATATGTATTCTGATTGCAAAATGCAGTATAAGACGAATTCGTATAGGAGACGTTTATTTTTCCAACGCATCCTGAATCCGTAGCTTCCCAAAATTCGTTTAAAAAAATTTTAAGGTTATTGACGACTCACTTTCAGTCCGTTTGGATAATGGAATAAACTCAAAGAACGAAATCGTTTCAGAATTCAATTTCCCGTGAGGATTCTTCGATATGATTCGGGCACTTATTTTTTTTGTCATCATTTTAGTAGACATTTCTTTTCTTGTAATGGTCTTGGAAACATAAATAATGATGAAGAATTCTTACGAACAATTTTTTAAAAAAACATTCTTATGGTTTTTGGTGGTTTCACCTTCATGGTACCTGCGATTTACATTTTTGATTTACTATTAAACTTACTAAACAAAAATAGCCCATTCAATTAAACGTTCTAGAGTTGCATAAGCTGCTGAAGGAAAACCAGCGATGCAACTGTCATAGTACAAAAAAAAATCAAATGTACATTTCTAAAATTGTTGCGACAATCAGGAAAACATGTAAGCAGTGACACCTCCAGTATGATTTTTTTGATATTGTAGTAGCATTTAATTATATTAGTGTCCACCATAAATAGTGTGTAGTCATAAATATCATGTTCTATTATTTTCAATAAATGATTTCCCATCATTCTTATATTGTTTATAACTGAATCATTTCAGTTTCATGAATCATCCTTATAAATATTTTATTTTTAGTGAAATTTCTTTACAAACGTTCTATAACTCAAGGGAAAAAAATTATACAGCAGTAAGTTGGTTTCGTGACGCAATGGATAAAACGGAAGTGATGGGCAACGCTGGTCAATTCTGGTTGTTAAATTTTTGTGGTGTAAAGGAGGGGTGGAGATTACAGGAAGTGTCATTCCGAATGAGTGAGTTTTTTTAAGCTTCTACTCTCCTATTACAATATAAACATATTCCTACTAGAATTGAATTGTTGATTGTTCTATCTAATAAATGGAAACGTTTATAGCTCCTCTTTCTAATGAGATATGATTCAAAATTTTATTTTGACGCTAAAAAGTGGAAATATAGTGCCAAAAATCTAATGATAACGATTTGTCGAATATTTAAATTAAAATATCTTGAAAACTAAAAATCGAAGTTTTATACTGTAATTTAGGAAAATGATCAGTATTTCATCCTCTTTGTTACGAGTTATAATTCAAAGTTGTATCTTGATGCTACACTGAGTTTGAGAGACGAAAATTGAAAAAGATAGTGACTAAAACCACATTGTTAGGGTCATTATAATAATTATAGTTATAAGTTTGAGCTTCTTTTTTATTAGAGTAAACACGTCAGGGATAACTACAGTTCGATTAGGCATTTTTGTTTGTCTAGCCTTGCTCCCGTGCTAAACACTCTCATATTCCTGGGGTATGTTTTATTGTTAAGGTAAATTTCATTTATAAAATTAATACATTTTCTATAACGTAAGTTACTATTAAGAATGATGCTGCAAGAGATGGCACAACAATTGACCCATCATTTGTACTACATATTTAATCTCTTTAGTTCACTCTAGTTGGAACCTCTGCCTAAACCCCCAGATGAAAACCTAGAAATTAAGGTCGAAACGTCGTCATGAATAATTTTTGTTTATTTGCTGACCGTACCATCTTTTCCATAAAAAAATATTTACATTTTTATTTTAGACACCACAAACCAATCATATCAACATTTACTTATGATACCAATGAAAATGTAAATAATTTCACTAATGAATAGCATAATCAAAATCAGTTATTATTTATTAAAAATAACAAATAAAATTTTTAAAATGTTATTGTATTTCAATTAAATAAATATCATCATTATTAAAATTTTAATACATTATTTCAGTTCAGAAGTATAAATTCTATCGACCAGTCTCAAGACAGTCTCATTTTTTTTCTTTACTTAACTTTTCAACGGCATTTACTGTTATGACACCACTTTTGACTTACTGGAAGCCGTTAACGTTTAACCATTTCAACGCGCTGTCAACAGGTCAACGATACATCTTGATGTATGCTGATTATTTACTGACATCGTCTTGAAAGATTCCTTTCCCCTTTTCAAAACCCCTATAATGCAGGAATACACTACACTGCTTCTAATATTAGTGCAAGTAACTGATATGAAAGTTGTGAAGAAGTATTGTTGGTAAGCACAGAATACGAAAGTAGTACCATTAGAATAAGGTCTACTTACTCCCTTATTTAATTCAGACCTGGGAGGACAAAAAAAAACCTGAAGGAAAAGTTTTAAGAAAAATGTGATGGAGACATTAGGGATTCAACTCTCACCCGAAGTTACGCTCTCTGAACTCGTTTCTCATAAAATTCTAATATTTCAATTCCTTGGCATTAATGCCTGGTATATTAATTTAACACTTTTTGGAAGAATTTAATTATGAAAAAACTTTTAATTAACTGATTATCCTGGATTCAATTATTTCAAATATTCTATTCAAATCACGTTTATACCTATCTTATATCTCCAAATATTTTAATTAGTAAAGATAACGCAGATCTATCATATAAATATCTGATCCCTTCGGTATATTTATATTTATTTCATAATTCTTTTGCTACATCTTCACGCGGTTGTGTGTGTGTGTGTGTGTGTGTGTGTGTGAGAGAGAGAGAAAGAGAGAGAGAGAGAGAGAGAGAACTAGTCCTAGGGCTAGTTCTCTAAATTCTCTTTACCCCTGATATCCCTACAAATCTCAACATCTTACTGGCAACATTTGCTAATGACACTCCCATCCTTTCCTTACACTCAGACACACAAAACCTCTAAAGCCAGTTTAAATTCGTAGTGATAAATTATAATCACTGAATCAAAATGCAAGCGTGTCACTTTGACCTCACTCATAAATCCTGTCCATTAATCCTTTTTTAACCATTTACCACTTTCTTTTTCTAACAAAATATGGCATCTAGGGTTGTTTAAGTAAGGCCCCCCCTCACTTCTGAAAGGAAATTCATGATGCCATCTAGTGGCAAAGAGTTGCAGTAAGAAGCTTGGGTAGCCATCTTGGTCCCCAAAAAAACAGTGTGAGTGAGTACCAGTGAGAAAGCCATCGTGACTTGTGCCAGTAGAGAGGAGTTCAGGACTCTTCAATAAGGTCTCTT
>NW_027109334.1:674637-682813 GCF_000696795.3 Halyomorpha halys
GTTTATACGTTCCGGGATTCATTGGGGAGAAGAATATGCTTTGAACTCTGACGTGGTGTTTCAATAGTGTATTGGAAATAAAAAAGGCGTTTCACACTGTTTGTTAGTATGTTGTGGTAGGTTTTCCTTCCCGATAAATTCAATATAAAAACTGATACTTGGGTTTGAAATGTACGAATCATTTGTCATACCTAAGTACTTCACCCTAATCTTCATTTCACTAATCTTGTTTTGATTATACCTGCTCCTAAACAAGCCTTTACGAATTAATTAGACAGCACTAATCAGCGATACTTATCTACAAGCCCTGTTGAAATATAATATATTTACACATTAAATTTTCAGTTATTGATAATATTTTAGTGATTAGTGATAAATCTGTCTATCCATGCTAAAAATTACATATATTAAGCTCTTCTAAATTGCAGTTTGTACCGTTTCGGAAAAACGTAAACCCAGAGCAATAAATAAAAAGTTTGACGGAGTACTGAATTGAATATCGATCGCCTGTTTGTTATTGGAATTCCGCTAAATTCTTGTTTTAAACAAAAATCGTCGATTGAATTTGTAGAAACGTTTTAAATCGGATTGGGTATAATATTATTTAAGGTAGACTGGAGTGGTGGGGGGGAGTAGTACAGTCTTTCTATATTGTTCGCCATAAATCGGTTCCCCGCCATTCTCTATTATATAGGGCGAACATTTATTTTTAGCCGCCAACTTTATTGGCCCCGAAGGGAGAACTCTATTGACATAAATGTGTTCTCCTAGTTACATGATAAACTACACTTCGTGGGTTTACTTCAGATTGGATTTAATTTCCCAATGGTACAGTAAAATACAATATTGTGTTTAATTCACTTATGTATTCTTTTGTTTGAATTAGTATTCACTATAGAAGGTCAAAAAAAAATCTATGACATCCGAAAAAACTTTGTTTTGGGAATATTATAGATTTCTGAATTCGTTTTGTTCTGGAATTTTGTTTTCAAAATTCTGTGCAATTCTGGAAACAAAGTTTTTTTTTTAAAGATTTTTTTAAATATTTAACACGATAGAAATCTTGTATTTATTTTTTTGTGCGTATTACCAATTGGATAATGGTATTTTTTTTATAAAATCAAAATTTGGCAATGCTATATACCAGAATGTAAAAAGATAATGGGTGTTATTGAAGCTCTTTCTCTAAAAATTTTCAAAAAAAAAGAAGAAGAAATTATACACTAAAATTTATTTATAACTACCGGTATGAAGCTCTGATGAAGCTTTGCAAAGTGGGACGAAGTTTTGTTTACTAATAAATAGTTTTCTTCTGTTTTTTATTCCTCTCTTGACAGCCATCCGGACCATCTTCTCAGGATCAAAAACTTATTTAGTTCATTTCAAAATTAGATTTTCCGCCATGAAATAAGTGTAATAAAAATTTAATTTTTCTACATGAAATACTCCCATAATAATTTTTAAATACTGACTTTCTAAAAGTGAATATATTGTCTTTTAATAGGAAACTCCTCCATTGTTTATTTGTTGCTGTAACATACACGTCCGTGGTGGCTATCATATACATATGTTATTTAATTGTTCATAAAAATGAAACAATGGTTATACCTTATATCAAATTTATTAAGTAACATCTATCTTTGCTGATCACAAAATTCGACCGTTACACAAAGAGAGATAAGGACCACTTCCTATTCCCCTATTACTGTGTATATTAAAAAACAAAAACAGTATTAATTTGTTATATTTTACTTCAGGAAAGTTCGAGCATCACGCCTAAGTCAATATCATGTAGACTTATTATTATAACTTATAAAAAAAAGTTACTTATTACTTAAATTGGGAACGCGGTAGCAACTGGGTAAGGCACGATGCTACTAACTCCAAGAACCCGAGTTCGAATCCGGCGTGGCAGGAAATTGTTTTCTGTTACATTGTAGCTGTGAGTCAACCATGTGGGTTCAGGAAACTCCATGGGTCCACCCAGCCTCCTAAATGGAAAAATCTGGCGGTCGAGCGTGATTCTGACTAAATCACCTCATTGCACAACCGTTGGTCTAGTAACAGTTCTTCCTTACAATGTACTGAACTCCTGACCCTTCATGAGTTATAGCGGTACAGATTTTTATTTTTAAGGCCACAAAAAGGCAGAGATTTTCAATGATCCTTCTTTTTTGTGAGAAAGACTCATTATTAGGTGTTCACAGAAGTTTAAAAAAAAATTGACTAATGGTATAAAATTAAAAAAACTGCCGTCGATTCTGACTATTACAACATTTACAAGACTAACGGTTTACTATTAGGTCCATCTAGTCATACTGAGTTGCTCTTTGGGGTTCCACTAAATCATCGAATTCATTCCCGAATCTAATTCTCACTGTCCAAAATCCTCCGTAAAATCCTTAATGTTCCTCACTTTGTCACAAATCAAATCAGCCATCAGGACCTCAATGTTTCATATGTTGCCGATATGGCTAAAACCAGATACCGACCCT
Organism: Halyomorpha halys; assembly: GCF_000696795.3. NCBI lineage: Eukaryota > Metazoa > Arthropoda > Insecta > Hemiptera > Pentatomidae > Halyomorpha > Halyomorpha halys. The sequence continues at coordinate 677,133 of NW_027109334.1, forward strand.
TCTAAGATAAACTTCCCAACCACCCAAACCCGCTCGTTTCTAACCTGGCCTCTCCTTCATTACCTCATAATCCTCCTAGGCGTCTGAAAAGAAGATGACCTCGAAATCTTCTCCTCTAGAAATGTTATTGCAGTTCTATCAATGGGTAGATTCTCCTGTATCATGTAATTTTGTTACTAACAGCAATTTTACTTGTTGTATATATTTTTATACAATTGTAAACAACAATAAATAAATTTTAATTTTTTTTAATATATGTATTTGGATCGGGTTCTGTTATCTTGGTACGGGGTTAATAAGAAATTAAGATTTAATAAGAAAATCCAAAATATATTTGTAAGGAGTTGACATAAATGTGTTTCTTTAAACGTTCTATACACTGGGATTAGCTATATAACTATATAAACTATATATAACTAGCTACATAAATTTGAGTCTTATCACATAAGGGGTTATATGTCCATCCCTGGAGTAACGAGAGAACTTTAAGTCAGACAAATTTTTTGTAACTTTTCAAAATCTTCCTAAAACTTAAAACTAAAACTTGTTTTAGTACTGACAAGTTCATTTAATAATATCGGATTAAACATTCTAAAGCTCTCCAGAAGTTTTCTCAACTGAGTTATCCAGTTATATTAGACACTCGAGCAGGGACGTCGCCTTGGGAGAAACCAAAGTTTTTAACCCATTTCCTTCTCCCTAATTATTTGAAAATTTGAGAACCTACTTCAAAAAGCGAAAAAAAATTTTAAATTATTTTTCTCAGTTTCTAAACCATAAATCAAATTTTAATATCTTAGAAGTTAACTGTTTAGGGTTTTGTAGTTTTCAATGTTTTGTTTGCATGTGTCTACATTCGAAAGAGGTAAGCGACACAAGTTCAAATTCGAAAGGACGAAATTGTATAATATATATTGGAATTTTTTCAAGATTCAACTAGTGAAAACTTTTATTTATTGATAATATTACAATCTGTCACAAACTTGAGAAATGGATAATACTGATAATTGTACACTTTCATACGAAAAAAAAGTAAATAATTACAAAAAATAAAATCTCTTTATGCATATAAGGAAGAAAAATAAATAAATGAAATGAACATAATAAATTATATACAATATTTACAATCTCGACCTAAGGACTCTCAAGCCCACTCTATCCCCCACGCATTACTCCTCATGTAGGGCCCTGTAAGATCCCAGCTCTCTCACCGCATTATTCGTAATACATATTGGAATTAAGATATGTTCACATAATTGGCAAATCCTGTTAAAATTGTTTGGTTTCCTGAGATTTTCCTTCAAACATTGTAGCATATACACTCAATTGATTACTGCTATATAGCTGCAATTACTTTATAAAAAATATTTACGTACATTTCGTATTGAACAGTTTAGCCAGGCAAATTACTTCTTTAAAACCTGGTATCCCATCAAAATCCATGAACTCCCAATCTTAACTTAAAGTTCACTTCTATAATTCTTCAAAGTGTTTTTTGGTGCCTCAAAAATAAAAAAAAAGATATAATTTAAGATCTTTGATACATATAGTTTCTGCCCGACTCCAAGTGGAATGATTTCATCAATGGTTTTCGTACGAATGTCTGGTAGTGCCCTAATGCTTAAGTTATTTTTTGATGTTTAATTCATGTTTCTTCGCAAGTTGAAGAAGCCTTCACCAAAAATAAAGTCTAATAAGCTGGAAGTAAGCATACTCCATGCCAGGATACCTATCAATATGCTGGTACTCAATAAATCATGCTTTTGCTAAGAAATAAACTTTTAATTTTCCTGGATTTACTTCTGCAAATATTTAACAATATGGTTTTAGTAATATTATTATTACTACAATAACTGCAATTGAAATCAGTCCCCAACAAATTCCAAGCCATCCACATAAGACTCCTTATTTCGTCTTATGCATATATTCCTTACATACCATTTTCCCATGAAGAATCCCACAATGGACGTCAAAGTTTATTAATTATCTGTACCCTAAAGAGACACTGTTGCTCTCTATCCAGATACATTTTGCCTGTCCCAATGGTATTTTCATGTCAGTTTCTATTTCTATATACACCGTAAAATTTTAAATATAGTGCATAGGAAAACCTGTTAAAATGTCACAACTATCCTATGAATTGAGATTACTGGAAAAAGCCGTTTGTTGTCCATGTCCAAGAGAAAGTTATACCTTTATTAATGATTGAGTGTCAAAGGGTTGATGAATATATCGGCTGAGTTAGTCAGATAGGCGATACTGAGCGATCTGGCTGGTAAAATTGATGGGGCCAAATTGGCCTCTACAGATACCCATGATATAAAGTATTCTCTTCTACGCTTCTGGTTTCACATTTCACCTTCATTTGTAAAAGCTATAAAATACGAGTATATGATTGTTTTATCAGAACGTCGATTATATGATATATACGATATTATCCATCATTATATATTTATTTATCCCTCGTGTTGTATTAGTGTAATACTTAAAACTTCCTATTTACCAACGCCAATTTTTGATAGCCATGATAGGAAATAAAATAAAAAAGTAATTATCTAAAAATTTGTCTATATAAGTGAAAAGAAAATATTGTTTTATAATGATACTCAGTAATTATTAAACTAAGGGGTAGCGGTAGCGCCAGTCTACCAACCCAAAGGTTATAGGATCGAGTCCCGGTCCCACCCGGGCTTTTTTCAAGCATAAAATAATACAAAACTCACCCACAACCTCCCCCAGGCATTTGTGAGACCCGTTAGTCAATGGGTGGCACAAAAAATAGGCGTGGGATTGACGAACCCACTCTGCGAAAAAAACTACGTCAAGAAACGCGCAATGTATTAGAAAATATAAGTCCACTATCTAAGTCCTCTCGCAATGTATTTCCTAATACATCGCGCGTGGACTTAAATCTCCATGGTCTTTCGCCTATATAATAATTTATTAGACTATTCGTCATATCTGTCTATCACAGTTGATACCACTTCCAATTTTTTTCTTCCTAATAAAGTAGATGAAGATTAATTACATGCTCGTCAACTGTATTAAAATGGAAAACTTAAAATTTATAGTTGACATAATTATGAATTATCGGCAGCCGGAATAGCACTTCCCTATTCCTATTAAGGTCTAGGCAAACACATGCCATCATCGATGACACCGCCTTCAGCGGACCCGGCAGCCTATCTTATAATGCCACACTGGCAAAACAAGATGTTTTAGTTTGCCAATCATATGTACATATATTTTCATTTGTATATATTTATTTGTATGTTTTCTCTAGGTCAGAAAAAAAAATTATGAATTATAACGAAGAAATGTAGAATTATATAATAAATAATAAAATAAAGATAAATACAATAATGTTTAAGGCTCTGATTTTCATTTGTATATATTCATTTGTTTGTTTTTAATTATTTTTCTCTAGGAGGTCATAAAAAAAATAATTATGAATTATAACGAAGAAATGTAAAGTTATATAATAAATAATAAAATAAAAATAAATAAAATAATGTCTCTGACGAAAGTTTGGATATTTTCACTTTCGTTGAAAATATTATCGTGAAGCTCTTATAAAAAATATGATATTAATTTTAACTCTATTTAACTATTTAAAAATATAACGCAAGTTCATATCTTTCATGATAATTGTGGTTGTATAAACACCATGCAATTGCCTTAACCTATTTTTAAACAAAACCATGTGCGTAGGTTACTGTAATGTACCGTTATATAAAACATTTCTGAACTTAATCAAACAACTAATTTGGGTAAGTATTCAAATGGATAAAAGCGGCATCTTCTGACTCGTTATCTTCAGCTCTCCCGGCTCCCGTCCCTAGTTAGGGAACCACTTCCTTAAGTTAAGCACGCATCATAATTCGAATTCAAGAGAGAAAAAGAAGATAATTCATCAGAATCCCAAAGAAGAAAAAATAGTGCTCTTCTCTGGTTTTTGCTTTACCTTATAGTCTTTGAACTTATATGCTTCCACAATAGTTCATGTAAAAATCTTTTTAATTATGTGAGATAGTATAGATGAGCTAGAAGAGTAGAATATAAGTATTTATCTATATTATAACTGTAATAAATTAAATTTTTTATCGATTTTAAATCTTCATTATTTTTAAGGTAGGTCTTAACCTAAAACCTTAGATCTTAACCTAAACCTTAAGGTAGGCATATGACGTTCGACTCACAGCAGGGTTTGGAAACCAGATTTCTCTTTTTTCCCGCTGAATCTAATCTTATAAAATATGGATCTAAAATAAACCTCATTGAGCTGAAAGACAGTAACTTCAGTTTTAAGAGGCTGACTAGAAGGATCCCTTGTCTTGCCAGCAACTGTGATCTTAATTAATCATCAATTCTTGTTTTATCCTCCCCTCTTAAATGTCACCCTTTTAAATTATAATTGACAAGTAGTCAATTAATTATCAGAAAGTCGATTAATTTACTTCTCCTTTTAATGCGAATAATCGATAACAATTTCCATTTTCAAGTATAATAATGAAAAAATAAGTTATTTAGGTAAACCTTTGTCTAAGTGGCCTTCCATCATCTGGGACAGTGATGGAGCGAGCTGGATATGACATCTTATAAATTATTTTGTGGTTGATGATTCCTAAATCTCCACCCCTTTTGTCCTTTTAGCATTACCATCTGAACGGTATGAATGATAAAGTTTCCATCATATGACTGGAACGTAATTTCATATGGTTCGATTAAAATTATAATTTCATTGCATCTTCACTCCTCTTCTTTTTCCAATGTGACGTTCGTTGCATGAAATGAATACATATATAGATAGATAGAGGCTTTTAATCATTTATTTAATGCTAAATTGTTATTAAATCAATATTTAAAATACTAAGAATGAATGATTTTATGGAGTAACTTATCCTTTCAATTGAAAGGCTCGAATATAGGTTAATTAAACCAAAAAAAAAAATATTCATGTAATAACTACTTTGAGATAACATCAGTTATATTGGCGAAACAGAAAACTAACAGATTGCGCTTACCAGTTGTATTTATGCACTTTTCGTCATTTCTCATCACTTATTACGACTTTATATGTTACAGATTACTTTTTCCTAAACCTTTGCCCTTCCAACAGTATGTGATAATTGTATATTACTACTCTTATTTCCAAAAATGTGTTTTCAACATAAAAAAAATATTTTCCCTCTTGACTCCTTAAGTTAAATATCAAATTCTTTCATAGTTTGTATTTTTTATCACAAGTAAAAATGTGAGACTGTTAATTATTTAAAATTAACACAATTAATGGTCTAAAATTAACTTTAGATGAAGATTCCCGAGAAGTCCCGTAATCCATAATCAGTGTATCTCCACTACTATCCCTGTATTCAGTGTAGAGGTGTGATTAGGTGAAATAGATAATGTATACTAATTGTTGTAACAATTGCAATTGTGAAAATAATAGATAATTGACTAATGATAAAAGCTGACGAAGGCACAATGGCGTACAATAATGTGATACCAAATGTTTGCCTGTGATAATATGAATAAGATAATTGAAAATGGCCGGAATTGCTGAAACGTACGAATGTAACGATCTAGAGAAGATTTGAGACTACATGGATGTTTTTGTTATAACTAATAAACGAATCTGTCTGAAACATGAATTCTTATATAATAGATAATTCACTATATAT